>NC_051178.1:137106105-137262974 GCF_013339695.2 Rhipicephalus sanguineus
ATTTCTATGCCACGCATGCATATATGCAACAGCGCCGATGCTCAGAGCGTTATCATTATTTCTAAATAAACAAACTACACGCACGGAAAACATTGTCATCGTGTGTAATATCGGCGCATTATGCAGGCATGTGTCCGATTCGATGAAATGACAGAAGCAAAGGAGTAATTAGAAGTCCGAATCTGCGTGAAGTGCGCTGTTCCGTGCAATGCACCATTACATTCACATCAACAACATAGGCAAGAAAGAGAGCACGAGCAAAAGTGTTATCACCTCCCAGTGGCTGAAAACGAGCTGCGGGTTGGCCAGTCCCGACGTCTGCTTGCGTATCTCGTTGGCGAACTGCATGCTCTCCACCACGGGCAGCACGGCCGTCACCTCGAACATCTGCGAACCCTCGCGAAGGTCGCCGCCCAGCACGCGGCCGTGGCGCCGGCCAGCACCAGCGTACATCTTGCCTGCGCAACAAGAAGAAGGCACAGGTATATATATATATATTATATATATATATATATATATATATATATATATATAGATATATATATATTATATATATATATATATATATATAATATATATATATATATATATAATATATAAAACGCACGCTGACACGTTCAGGGGCGTCGGTATACCGCATACATACTTTCACAGAAGACTCCCTGGGCACCGCCATAATGCTCTCTGGGCTGTGCTAAATAGGCGTGAGCCCCCAAAAATGCACTGCCGAGGCTGTGACGTCAGCTTTTGCGTACTCCCGTGTTCCAGCGCAGCACGACGTTTTTTTTCCTTTCTCTCTCCTGTGAAAAGGTCTATATAACAGCGCTCATGTACAGTACGATCCAGTCTTAAAGGGAACATGCGAGTACGATGTATGTGCGAGTTTGACCGTCTTGCAAATGACTCGTGGTTGGGGCGCACCGGCATCGTTCTACAGGCAAACCGGCGCGGTGCAGTGTGCACTCAGCTTCAGCCGAAACTTGAGCTTGTGCTTTAGCCTTTAGGCTATACAATAGTGGACTGCACAGGATACTGGGTTGTCAGGAGAAGCACCTTGTTATTATACACTAAGAGTGTAGAATAGAGTCACAGTAAACGTAAAGTCTGGGGGGGGGGGGGGAAGTAACGGGTCGACGTTCTGAATGCTTCTATATACTATAGCGAACGCGCACAAGGACTACACAGAAAAGATACCCGACAACCGCTAGCGGTTGCCCTGTGTCTTTCTGTGTATAGTGAAGCATTCAGTCAGTTACTAACTAGCCCAGCTAAATGCATTCACGACGTTCTAGCTAACGCAAATACTATATCTACGTACTAATTAATGTACATAGCCTCGCAAAGTATATTCAAAAGTGAGGCCTCTGCTGAGAGTTTGACTAACGAAGTTTAGTTGAACGTTCCCCCTAGTACAAATTAGTTAACGCTTCTTTGTAGCGCGGCACACTGTGCACGGAAAAACAAACAACATCTTATACTGGCAGCACGCGTGTTCTAAGTCTGACAACGGAAAGTCAAGGGTCGAATGAAATGAATGGACGAATTCATATGTGGCAGATGAATATAATGCGAAAATACTATAGTATCTTACAGGATTAGTATCCTGTAAGATACTATATAGTATCTACTAGAGCTGTGCACGGGCCGTATTTCCGAGCCCGAGCCCGGCCCGGGTCCGCTGACTTTGTCGAAGGCCCCCCCGAGCCCGACGGCAAAAGGCTGCGAGGCCGCCCGGCCCGGCCCGACGTACAAAAACACAATCCCGGGCCGCGGGCCCGGCCCGGCCCGGCCCGGCTTTTTGAACGACATTTGAACGAGCAGGTAATGCATTTCTATTCGCAATGCCCATAGACTGTCGCGCCGCCAAGCGGAATTCAGGAGCGTCCTCTCGAGGAGGGTTAGTAGACGACAAAATGGCAGCACTGCGCAGTCGCTCCCTTGTTCGGCTGTGCTAGCCTCAGTGTTAACGCGTTGGAAAGAAAGGAACACTACGACTTTGCATGTTCCCTGCATCAGTAAACAAACCGGGCCCTCCGTGACACGAGAAATCTGATTCGTTCTCGCGAGACGCGAAGTTTTCGTGAAAATAACGTGGCAACTCGCGCTTTCAATGCTAGCCCAGAGCGTACACATACTATCAGCTTCGCGAGGCTTTCTGTAGCCACATTGGTTAGTTAAATGTTATCGTCTGACATATTCAGTTGAAGCTCACCCTGTTTTACTTGCATATAGCATTGGTCAGTGTTTCTTGTAGTGCATGAATCCCATAACACTGTACGCGGGTGGTCGCGCGGGCTCGCGATGTGCTCTTGTATAACTGAGAGCAGAGTGTTCCTCGCGCCCAGACGCCTCTCTAATTGTAAACGTGGTGACGCGGAGTGGTCGAAGTCGTTCGGCGGAGGAAATTCTTCAGATGGCTTTCAGCAGTGATGTTGAAGGAAACCATCTTGACGACGAGGGTTTTTCACTGGACGTAGAAGACTGTGGAAGCACCGAGAGTGACAGCGACGATGAACCACAACTGCTAACTCACGAGGAGCGAGTTGCACTTCACGTCCCCTCGTGCGTTAATGTTCTTTCACGCTCGTAAGTCACTTTGATTGTATTTAATGTATAATATCCTTGAGCGAGATCAAAATAAAAGCATTGTTCCTCTTGTGCATTGCATGTATTCACAATTATTGTGGATATTATGGAGCGCCGCATGCCGCCAACACGCTCGAGCTCGACCAGCGAAGCGAAATGGTTTCGATGGAGCGTGCAGTCACGGCCACAATCCACGCCTCTCGGCTAACTTCTTCGACGTTGCGAAAAGCATACGTGTGCATTCTTTTCGATATTCATGTTTCGATCGTGCTGATCGAACCTGCAACATGCGAGTGAAGTGAATTGCACACGGCTAGAGTCTCAGCATGGCTGTGACACAGGCGCTTCTGAATGGTATATTAAATGCTTGTGTTCCGTTGAAGACGTAACTCCGCGTTACCGACTGCGCAAGTAATGACGGCGTATTATGTTTGCAAACCATCACCACGTTAAACGTGTGGTCCCGTGCAGCAGCGATGGCGCTACTCGCTGGCGGCCTACTACTGCGGCAAATCAGTCAGGCAGGCTCGGTACGTATCTATACCTCGGAATGCCGTTCGGCTCATACGTCAATTCTAGATCATGCAGTTTTATGTAGCACCCACAGGATTTCGCGAAGCATCGTTATGCATGGTAACGGAGCTGAAATATAACCTTTCACACCGCAGCAAATAATTAGGGGGCGAGACCTTGCACTTTCCATGGTTTGGGAAAGTATTTTAGTCTCATATCCATTTCAGCACAGCTCGATCATTACTTCATCCGGTGAAAGTGGCACGGGTCGTACGTCCGCACGTCCTATCTGTTCCTATGCTAACAAACGGGTTGACCCTCCTCCTGGCGCCATCTTGAAAAGCACGGCGCGCCACCTATAGTTCGTGGGCATTGCGAATATCGAGCGATTTTTTCACAGAATGAAGGGAATTTTTTTTTTATTGTCCTTTTTACCGGGCTTAGCTGGCGGAGGAAAACAGAACGCGAGACAGCTGGCGAGTCACATCCACTCTCCTTGCGTGCTGCCAGAGTTCGCGTAGAGTAGTTACAAGTAAGGGCCAAACCCCATATGCGCCCAAAATGCACACGACAGCGACAAGCGACGAAACGGGCCGTTCGCGCGATCGCCTCGGTTTCTTCACATTTGGAAACCGTCGCTCTTCACCCGGAGTCGCAAAAACACCCAAACCGGATGTACATCAGCGACGTACTAAGCACATCAGCCTGTACACCAACAATAACGTAATAATTATGCACGTGCATATAAAAATACTGCGAGACAACAGTAAACGTTTTACGTACCAACATGCAACAAATATTTCATTTGCATTGCATACCTGCCACAGCGCGGCACTTTTGCAATACAAGTAGACGGCCTCATGCCAGCAACAATGGAGTTCGCTCGCCAAAGCCGTCACGTTTATGGGGTATGCCCATGCAAGCTGACGCTTGCATGGCGATCTACGTCGGGTCGCTGTCGCGTGTATTTTCACTCATATGGGATTTGGCCTTAAATCTAACGCGAACAGTCGCGTGGCGTCGTCACTAGCTCAGGTGGTGTTACTTCTCTGTTTGTCGGAGTGCAACAGAGGCAGTGCTTTACCTGCTCCCCTTGTGTTTAAAGTAGCGAATGGAAAGGAAAAGCGGTAAAGGGCGGTTGCGGAAAAGGCGCTGTATGCGTGCTGGAAAACAATTCCCGCTCATTCTGCATATTTCGGGCTACCCGGAGCCCGTGCACACCTCTAGTATCTACTATAGTATCTTACTATAGTATCTTACTATAGTATCTTACTATAGTAAGATACGGGGGGGGGGGAGCTGAAGAACCGACGGAGAAGAGAAGAGGAAGATGAAGTCGGCAATGGCTGAAAAGTGTGTATATTAAACAGCAAACGTTCCTTTCTCCTGTTGGAACTTTATACAGTTCAGCGAAGCTAAAGAATATGCAGGATATCAGTGCCACTGCAGTGAAAGTTGTTCGCTATACAAATATATTCTCCAGCTTACTTTTCTTTTTTGACAAGTTTTTTTAACTGCGGCAACATGGCGAGTATGCTGGAAAGCTCAACTGTCACGTCTTTTTAAACGAAGCACAACGCGCCTCTACCCGACTGCATTACTACAGAAGGCATATCTGAGCGGTGCGGCAGAAAACGGTCGTATGCGTCCATGGTTCGAGATCAAAATGTGACGACACAAAACTCGCAAGCACACTGCTCGCAAGTGACGACGTGCAACAAACAATGTATGATACGCAAAATGCGCGCGTTGCTTATACTATATATGTGCCAGACTAGTTTAGTTCGGACCTCTTTTTTTTTTTTTCAAAGAGAAACGCTTCTCAACAGAGCACGTTAGCTTACTAAGAAGCTGACTCACGAGCTGCCGCACATTAGTATGAAATTCTCCTTACTACTGGGGCTACCATTAAACGCACCATTACAGCGATGCAAGGCGAAGTGAGAGAAAGACGCACACGCCGATTTCATCGCGGGAGTTTTCTTCGTAGCTGACACAAACAAGCTGTAACTTGTCAAGCGACGAATATAGGCAAGAGTTCAAGGAATAGCAAAGTCATGCGTGCGTATGGTCATGTGTATAAGCAACGGATTGCATAATTAACGCAGAGCGCCGAGCGAGAAACGCGTCTCTCGGCTGCCAAGTGGGGCTGGCACTATTCCAACTCACGCTCAAAGCGTGAACATCCCGCGGACGCCGCATGTATTCTGAACAAAGCGGCCACTTAAATGCTTGCGCTTTTGAAAGGTGTCGCAGTTTAACAAGCGATTACAGAACAAATAAAACGGGTCACTAGGAAATTCTTGACTCAAAAGGACACGCCCGCATGCAGGGCCGGTATTCCAGCGACTCCGGCCGCGTCTAAGCGATCATATCCGCATTTGTGGCGTCGAACTGACAACGCTCAAATGGAAGAAGACGTGCCATAGATCGCCTGAATTAAGCCACTTTCGAGAAAGCGACCACGGTTGCAAACACGAAGCGTATAATCGCCGAATTCACTAAACGCGCAGCGTGTTCAGAGAAAAAAACGAGACGCGGTTGAGCAATGCGCATCTACAATAACCATCGCAGCGCGGGGTTCAGTCAAGCGCGAAATGGGCTCAGGTTCAAAAAGAAGGGACGTCGATTTCGCGGCCGAGTATATAAGGTTTCGAAATGGGAGGAGTCAATGAGGCGCCTGAGAGAGCCGACAGCCCAGACGGCTGGCATTATAGACGCCGTGCGCCAGACGCTCATACACGGTCTGCGTCATGCTTAACGCGAACACGAATCGTACCGTGCAGGCCCCGATTTCGCGCCACTTACAACCAACGATGATTCACCCGAAAGAAGCGGCGCCGACGTACTCGCATTTGGCAACCACGTGTACACTCACTCAACGCGTCGCCAGTTGTCCTGCTAGCAGATCGGACCTAAACCACATTATGTGGTAATGTGAAAACCGCTCCACCTCCTGCGGGAGGCTGCCATGCGCAGCTACAACCCCGAGCTTCAGGAGGCTATACTGAGGTGGGCTGAGGGGGGTAGAGGAGGCCTATACCACGAATAGGATCCCTTGCTTTCTTCTCGCAGCCACTCGTTTCTCTCTCTCTATCTGTCCGACGAAAATTATGATGACAAAATGTCCGAGGTGCATGTCTCGTGACGCTATGCAAGCGACGTCCACGGGCCATTTTCTGGAACGATCACCTCTGGAGATATCGCTTCCAGTGCGCGCTGATTGGCTCGTTGCAGCATGGGCGAGCTGCTAAATGGACACGAGAGATTACACGTCACGAAAACGACACTGTAGCCGACAGTGATCGTATCAGAATACGGCCCCATGTCTCAAATTACATTCTAATAAAATACATAGTGTTTTTAATAATGCTACAGGTACAAATTAGCTAGCGCACTGATGTAACAAACCGCCGTAAACACGGCGTTCGACGTAAAATTTGTTTTCATTTTGTCACCCTTTATCGCCACATCTGACCGTGCATCGCGCACTCTTGTTGTTGAGAGTGTAGGTTTGTTTTATTTGTGAAATTTCGCGATTTATTATATTAATACGAGCGTATACCAAAGATGTGGTATCAATGGTAATTAATTCGTTGCTTAAGAGTAAGTAAAAGTACACACTTAAAGGTTTCGAAGCCGGCCGCTACCAACGCGCACTAACTCGACCAACGTATGATTTCTCACCAATAGAAAGTCGTATAACCACTGTTAGATAAAAGTTAGATAAAATTATAATGCGTTAAATACGCGCTAGCTTCCAGCGTAAAAAGTCTACATAGCTTAGTGAGTGACACAGCAAACAGAAAAAGAAAAAAGGAAAACAGAAAACGTATTTACAGGAACTACGTGAATAGACGAACCGTATTCTGTACGCGGTTCGCACAGCACCATTTCTGCGATTCTCCAGTTGTGTATTTCTTTGAACGCCTCTTGCATCATGTGATGCCTTCTATAGACTGATCACTGACCGCGAAATTAAACAGCTGGAAGTATACTTAACAAAAAACACGTTGTGGGGCTAGTTGGTGATGCGTATTTGTTGCGCCTATAGTTTCTCGCAGTTAAAGGGACACTGAAGAGAAAAAATGAATTGGTTTAAATAGATAAAGTGTGCTCGGAGAACTCTTGTGTAGTTCATTTCACGACCATAGGTTTATTATTAGAGGAGAAAACAAAGTTCAAAGTTTCATTTTTAAATTTCGCGCCGAACTTTGTAATTCGTGACGTAAAAGACTTCAAAGAGCATTTAACGTATTTTGGCGCCACTGGCTCGACGAAATTTCCACAAGCTCGTTATGTCAAGTCTCTGGGCCCCTCAGAGGACAATGTACTTCGATTTAACCCATTAGGAACTACGTGGGCCCAAGCAGGCGCCGTCAAAAATATGTGACGTAACGGCAAATGGTGCGGTAATTCCAAGGTGGCGTCGCCACCTGTATTTTCTTTTTGCGCGTTTTCTCGCTTATTAAGCGTCTTTGCGCAGAAAGCGTGGTGTTTTTGGTATCGTGGAAGACTACTTTACTAATGCGAGAAAAATCGTTTTGCTCTTTAGTGTCCCTTTAAGATAAATTTTATATATATATATATATATATATATATATATATATATATATATATATATAATATATATATATATATATATATATATCATCATCATCATCAGCCTGTCTACGCCCACTGCAGGGCAAAGGCCTCTCCCATGTTCCGCCAATCAACCCGGTCCTGTGCTTTCTGTTGCCACGTTATACCTACCAAACTTCTTAATCTCATCTACCCACCTAATTTTCTGTCTTCCCCTCACGCGTTTACCCTCTCTTGGAATCCAGTCAGTTACCCTTAATGACCACCGGTTATCCTGCCGACGTGCTACGTGCCCGGCCCATATCCATTTCTTCTTCTTAATTTCAACTATGATATCCTTAACCCCCGTTTGTTCCCTGACCCACTCTGCTCTCTTCCTGTCTCTTAAGGTTACACCTATCATTTTCCTTTCCATCGCTCGCTGCGTCGTCCTCAATTTAAGTTGAACCCTCTTTGTAAGTCTCCAGGTTTCTGCTCCGTAGGTAAGTACCGGTAAGATGCAGCTGTTATATACCTTCCTCTTGAGAGATAGTGGTAGACTACCATTCATGATTTGATAATGCTTGCCGAATGAGCACCATCCCATCCTTATTCTTCTAGTTATTTCACTCTCATGGTTCGGCTCCGCGGTTACTACCTGTCCTAAGTAGACGTACTCCTTTACAACTTCCAGCGCCTCGCCACCTATCGCAAAGCGCTGTTCTCTGCCAAGATTGTTCCACACTACTTTAGTTTTATGCATATTAATTTTCAGACCTACTCTTCTACTTTCCGTATCCAGTTCAGTAATCATGAGCTGTAATTCGTCTCCCGTGTTACTCATCAATGCAATGTCATCAGCGAATCGCAGGTTACTGAGATACTCTCCATTAACTCTTATCCCTAATTCTTCCCAATCTAGGGCCCTGAAAACCTCCTGTAAACACGCGGTGAATAGCATTGGAGAGATCGTGTCACCCTGTCGTACGCCCTTCTTTATTGGGATTCTGTCACTTTCTTTATGAAGGACTATAGTGGCTGTGGATGCGCTGTAGATTTCTTCCATTATGTTTATATAGGCTTCGTCGATGCCTTGATTCCGCAGTGCCTGCATGACTGCTGATGTCTCCACCGAATCAAATGCCTTCTCGTAATCTATGAAGGCTATGTATAGGGGTATGCATAGGGTATATATATATATATATATATATATATATATATATATATATATATATATATATATATATATATACTTTCAGTGGCACCAAGCGAGTAGCTACAAACTGCAAAAGCCGGCCCCGGCAACAGATTCGTCAACTCAAGCAGCGGGTACGTAACATTTGACAAATGTGTAAGTGATCGAGAGCCATAGATTTGGGTTTCGACGAAAAGCGACTAAACGCTGGACGAGGGGGACCACAGAGAGAGAGAGAGAGAGAGAAAGGGAGGCATTACAGCCACCAGAGCGCTGACCGCGCCGCAAGGGGGCTGCGAGTGCGCGTCGTGTACGAGCTGCACCCATAACTTCACCCTGCATGCGAGTCTCCAGCAAGCTGCTGCTCCCTCGGGAGGCACGCGCACATATCTGCCAGCCTGCTGGTCGCCCGAGTGGGCGTGGCTCCCGGCCAGTTTTTTCTTTTCGAGGCAGGTTGGCTGGCGCACGACGCCACGCTTCGGGCACGCGCGCGAGGTTGTTATTCGCGTAAAAAAGAAGAAGAACAGGAGGAGAACAGGAATATACGAGTGAGATGGGAGAGAACCGATACACGACGCGTGTGCTCCGCACCACTAATCGCGCCACAACTTTACCCGCCGGCCAAGTCGAGAGAGAAGCTTTGCGCCGGATGCGCAGCAAGGCGATTCGAGGAACGATTTCAAGCGGCCTCGCTCGCCGCAGCAGAGAAGGAAGAAAATATCAATAAAAAAACAGCAAGAATACACACACACACACACACACACACACACACACACACACACACACACACACACACGTGTGTGTGTGTGTGTGTGTGTGTGTGTGTGTGTGTGTGTGTGTGTGTGTGTGTGTGTGTGTGTGGATGGATGGTGAGCCACTTGAGGAGCCACACAACCACCGCCACTCTCCTCCCTACCGCCGCCGCGGGTGCTTGACGTGCATGCCGGGGCCGAGTGTGGCACGTGCCCTTGCCGCGCCCGGCCTAAACCGCCACTTCCCGGAAGACTTGGAAGTTGTCTTTCCGAGGAGAAGACCAGAGCGTAGAGTAGCCGCTTTGCGAAACAGCACTAAACATATATATGTTTTGTATAAAAAATGTATAGGGAAGAGTTTCGGAAAAATGGATTTATTCGAGATATTGCTACACAATGCCCAAGTTCTTCAAAGTAGATCCCTTGAGGGTTGACACACTTTTGCCAGTGGCTTTTCCAGAACGTCCTGCAAAACTTTTTCAGCGTGGTCAGAAAACGCTGCTGATTGGTAGTCGAGGCTTCTGAAAACACGCGAGCCAGACATTATAGCGCTGCATGCACACGCCCTGGAATTTACAATTTTCAGTCAGCTAGAAATAGTTCCCTCTTATTTCAACAAATGATGTCATATAACCAAATGACCGCGCCATATACCCAAATTCACGGCCAATGGCTGATTTGAGCGTCGCGGGCTGTATAGTTACTGAGGCCGCCGCCAGTGGCCGCCACGCGTTCGCTCGCGATCACACTGAAGGTAGGCCGGGCCGTTCGAAGAAAAAAAAAAGAAAGAAAAGGTGCTCAAGGTCACGACGTGCGCGTGACGTAACTTCTTTGCCCCATGCCATCCCTCCCTGCTTATCTTCGAGAGCGCTCGTCGGGACGAGAGGAAAAAAAAAAAAGAAAGCAATTACAGCGTGCTACAAATCCCTGTAACTCCGCTCTTACTTGACGAATTATAAAAATTTTTGCGGCGGCCGATTCGTGAGGCAATAATAATAAAAATTGTTGGGGTCTAACGTCCCAAAACCACGATATGATTATGAGAGACGCTGTAAGGTACGGCTCCGATAATTTCGACCACCTGGGGTTCTTTAACGTGCACCTAAATCTAAGTACACGGGCCTCTAGCATTTTCGCCTCCTTCGAACTCCATCCCGCGACCTTCGGATTAGCAGTCGAGCACCTTAACCACCAGACCATCGTGGCAGGTAATTCGCGAGGCAGTAAACTCCTTTATCGAAGCCATTAGATGGTTACTTGGAAAAGTGTTGCATACAAGCTCTTTTTACAACATTCAGGGTCCCGTGGTGGTTTCCTCTGAGGGAGGAATGCACTTTTTCGAATAGAAAATAGTGTATTGCGCCAAGTCGGAGCTGTAAGCAGGGTTGCCAATGGTGGCTACTTTTCGCCAAATTGGCGAATTTGAGAGGCCCGTGGCGACCTAAAATTATGAATGGCGACATGGCGAATATTTGGCGATTTTCGGCTTAGGTCTCCACCGAGTTTTGAATCCTAAGCTCAGTGTCTTCCCAACGAATGAGCGGCAACATTCTCAGTACTTTTCTTTGTTTTAGACCCACGAGTAGAATGTGCACATTACGCGTCATTCGGCATGTCCGTCCTGTAACTCGTGTGTACCTCCACAATTCAACTAGAGAGATAATAAAACGTTTATTTGATGTTCCGTGAAAATAAGATCAGTGAGTGGGATCCTTATTTGGGGATGCCATCTAGATGCAGGAGGTACTGGAACGTCCCCCAGCGACATTCTAGCACAATGTAAGTCAGCAGACTGCCTTGCAAACCGCGAGGGGGCAGTGATTGACTATAGGTTTATGGCTTTAGGTGCTTTAAGCTTATCTGAAGTTTCGCATCTGAAGGGGCAAGACGACGGGTTGGCCGCGTGTTCCGACCATTTGTTCCGCCAAAGCTCCAACTGCTCTGAATAGCTTGGCGACTTATTCACTGTTGCAGTACCCCCAGTTCAGCTCGCAAAGACTATTTTGGAATAGCGAAGAGAGGCGGATACGCGGCTATTTCTGCAATAAAAATTATTTATTGAGGCATTTTTCACTGTTCTCGGTGAGCGTGTGCAATAAAAACAATTGCTATATAACATTTTACATTGTTATACAGCAATAACGCATCGGATTGACGCGTGTAGATATAAGTAACTATAAGAAACGGTCGGTGATATCCGGTATCATATTAGTTCACACTGAAAAGGTGTAAGACTCACTAATGATCGGTTCCTGTAAGAATTCTGTCGTGTTACCTTCAATAAACCTTTTAATCCTTTTAAATCATATAAGGGTACGTAAAGCTGTCTACAAATAATGCTTTCACGGTTTTCGCCCAAGGTTTATACCCCACTTTTAGCTTTGAAACGAGAGGACAGGGATGGAAGGATATCATGAGCGTTTCGTTCATTCATCCTTGCGCCACCACGCACACCTTGCGGCTAATCGGAGAAGCAGCACCATGCACTCCCATGGTGAAGCGGGCGATACGACTGGCATCGAGAAACGTCAATATAATTTAAGGGTCATGGATGGTACTGTATTCTACGGGGCTATACGTGAGTGGAAATTTTTATTACTGGGTATGCCGCACATATCTAGAATGGCTACTTTTTTGGCGAAATTTGTAAAAAAATGGCGACTTTTGGCGACTTTTTGCTCGTTGTTCGGCGACATTTACTCGAAAGTCAGTGGCAACCCTGGCTGTAAGGTGGTTGGGGAACCGTCGCGATTTCATTTGTCAGGTAGTCAGGTATCGTAACGCCAACGCAAAATTTGATGTACCACTGTTCAATCGTTCGCGCTTGCACCGAGTCACTCGATAGGGATCCACCGAAAATACGATATAGCCTGAACGAACACTCGCAGGCGACTGGCCTTTGGCGGGTCTTGAAGGTCACATCCCCCACCACAGCGCATCCGTGGTGCGAGCGCGCTGCGACGTACAGTCACTTCAGGAAAAAAATCGTTCCCGATATTTTAAAGCCTGTTTCACATGCGAGCGACTGAGCGGCGGGGCCCGCGGCGATCGAGCAGCACCCGGACGCTCGGACGCGGCTTCGTTTCACATCCACCGCTTCTTCGCGGTGAGCGCGTCTGCGATGCGCCGCGCTGGTTGTCGAAAGCGCCCGCCCGCGGGTTTCCTTTCTCAGAGTTCGCGTGTCTTGTGTTGCGAGTTTCACTAGCCTTCTACTTTAGTGCTCGATTTTCACGCGTCTAAACCTTGAATGGTGTGAATGTACAGTGTATCAGGGTGCAATTACACAGCTTGTCACGTTTCAGCTTTCTTTTTTTACCACGCAAGTCATGTTGCGCGCACATACACTTGGCCATGGAAAAGCAAAAGAAAGAATTTGTTTTTGGGGTTTTAAGCTTTCACAGGGCTTTCGGTGGCTTTTGCTCTCGAATGCCGCAAGGCCTTGGTGCGCCGTATGGGCAAGCGGATGCAAGCGGCCCAGTCGACGACATTGTGGGTTTGTGAAGGAGCTCGTTTCTTTTTTTTTTTTGCCTATGGGCATTCTGCAGTAAAGAGGCGGCGGCATTTGTCGTCTTCGAGGTACGTGACCACTAAAGAAAAAAAAAAAAAGAAAAAGAAAACAGTAAACTATTCGAACGTGCTGCACCAGAGTAGTAAAAAAAAAAAAAAAACTGAAGCATCTGCTGCGAACAAGTGCGGAGTGTCGTAGGTTCCCCCTGTCCGGACCTATTGGTGTCACAATTAGATAAAAATACAAAAGAACAAAATGACACGTGCAAACGATTTGTCTGCTTTGATGGAAGCACAGTAGAGAACAACAAAAGGAAAAGAACGCGGCGTTTTCTACACTGCCAGCTCGTTACAGCGAATGTCGTCTGCTAGGAAACCGAGTCAGAGCGAGTTCCTCCCGGCGCGCGCGGCTGCTCTCGTCTCCATCCCTACAGTCACGTGCTCCCCACGTCACTGCTCCCCCATTGGTTGACCTTGGGCAGACGCTCTAGACGCTTTGCCGCGAGCGAATTTTTCCAAATGGAGGGAAGAAGATCGCAGCGTCCTTTGGTCGCCCTTAAAACCTGTTTTTGGGCTCCCGCGACGGCAGCCGCTCCGCTCTTGGAGCAAAATCGCTGCATGTGAAACAGGCTTACGTCAGTCACACGACTGTGCACATTTGCAATGACGGGCTATATAGTTGGCATATGTGTTCGTGATAACTTTTGTATTGCAAAAAAAGTAGGGATGCGAATAGTGGAATAGAGAACCGAATCGAATACGAATCGAATAGTGACCATAACGACTAGGATAGGAATATGAATCGAATACTGTTCGAATACTGTTCGAATGGTTCGATAAAAGATACCACGATTATGTAAATTGCGGTAAGCTTGTGTGCACTAGCGACTAGAGCCTGCGAGGTACTTTTTAACTATAGGATGAATACAGCAGTTACTTGAGTACGTATTCGATGTGGTACTTCGTCACCAGCTTTTAAACAACACTAAGACCTAAAAATTGAATAATGCTTCGCGAATGAAGATAATGAATCTCATGATAATGAAAGTGGATTGAGGGCACATTCGCTTCCGCGACACCGGAGTGTAAAGTAAGAATTCCTTCATCTGGTGATCGGTAAAGCTTTCATAGTCCCGTGAGAGCTTGAACAGCACGTATATTGGCAATTCATTAATTGAAACAAGATAAATGATCATTCGCTCTTCCAACGTGTTGGCCCTTTGGGGCTTTCCCGTTGGTGCTGATTATTCGAAAAGTATTCGAAAAATATTTGATATATGGGATATGCACTATTTGATTGGAGTACCGAATCGAATAGAACGCTATTCGATTTGTTATTCGAAATTTTCGAATATTCGCACACCCCTACAAAAATACAAGACAGAGGCGACGGAGATTTGTCACTACCAGTCACAAATCACATGCACTACAAAAAAGCGTCTGATTCATCGAGCGACTGCATATATTCGAGCCGACAACAGCATCCAGCAGATTAATAGACATGACATGAAGTGTTCCAATATCCGTACATTTTCCCACACCGAAAGTTGAAGATATTTTGAAGTTTACTCGGCGGAACCTTCGTAGTTTCCAGTGCACTGCTCAAGACGTCCTGGGCGAAATCAGAATTTTCCGATGCGCGTGTTTAGAAGCGCCTGCCAATATGGCACAAGAAAGCGAAAGTTGCATTAACGCCGTTGTCCCTGATCTCCATCTATCTATGTGTACGGAGGCATCTAGTGCTTCTATATAGTAGCCGGTAAACAAAACTCAACCCTTCAGACCGCAATGGCATAAGAAGCCACTTGACTCTACATAAATGTGTCCACGAGACACGCGAGTTCAACATTGGGGCGCGGCCATGCGCTTTGGTGACGACGGGCTGCAAAAGATCGCCAAGTGTTTTTAGCGCGTGCGACCACTTGGGGGACGTGTCCAATAGTATCCACACGCCGGTCCGAGACAGGGCCGCAGGAAGCCATGGCTTGGGATGTGACACCGGAAAAGCTCAGGTGTTGTCATGCACCGCTAAAGGCCGGGATGGTGGCGGCCGGAAACGCGCATATTCTTCGCAGGGCACCGATCGTCGGTCGCGGGCCACTCCGTTATTTGCAGCGCGGTCAAGAGAGCAGCGCGCGAACGGAAGCTCGGGAGACAGCAACAGAAACGGATACGCGCATATGCGCACGATCGGTCGCGATAAGCTTCCGTACGGCACGTTTCTCGAGAGGGCGGTCCATTACACCTGCGCGGCGTGCTTACTGTGCGCGCCAGCGGTAAAAGGTATACTTGAGTGTTCCCATTATGGTGGATATATATGCTCTTGAACGCATGTCTTCGAGAAGGGCTCGTAGGGCTTTCTGGACTAATGCGGCCGCCATGGCAAGCAATCGAACCTGCGCCCTCGAGCTTAGCAAAGCGATACCCTATGTGCTAAGCTATACCACCGTGGGTAATGATCAAGCAGCGACTTGATGTATGCGCTATAAGCATTTAGACCACTACATGGGTGCATGCGTCGTTGCTTGGAATGCAATGGCCTGGCCGAAATTAGCTCTTTGTCGTTGGTCCTTTTGCGCAGAAGAAAATTCTTTGCAACGCGGATGCACTATTTAGCGGGTAATTCTATAAGCATGCTCGTGTTGATGTCAGTTGCGTTGTCCCTTTCTATAAAGTGCAGAGGCTGTGGGACTTCAGGCGCGACCAGATATTTGAATGTGTTTGCTATGGGTGTATTCATGTATACTACGCGGACACAGCGTCCACAAATTAAATGTTTCTCTCTCTCTCTGTTTAGTGTAACGTACACATGTCAACAAGGTGTGACCATCTAAGTGCATCAGCGAAGCGCCTTTATGCAATCAAGAGGCGATATAGGGTGTTGCGGGACGTGACTGCGTCCACAAACGCATGGGATCGTTGCACTTTCACCCCAGCGTGTTCGTTCATATGTATGGACGCGTACACCGACCACATGACGATGCGGAAAGGAAGACGAAGATGATGAAAGAAGGGCAATTCCTTCGGCCGTGGCACGCGAGTAAGTGCTCGCGTGTCAAGTCGAAGCGGACGCGCACATCTACAAATCAAAGGCGCCACTGTGCTTCACGTCAATGGACAGCAATGGCAGTAATGAGGAAGTTTCCTACCGCAGCACGTTCGTATACGTGCAAGGGGGTGTGTTGCGCGCGCGTCGGTCGCATTGACCCGCTCGACATATGCGGCGGCGGCAGCTCACGCTCGGACTATCAGCCAATGAGGAAACAACTATGGGCACATATATCCGCGATACGAAGCCTATACGTCTCGGGACAACACTCACGAAACGGATACGCAGCTGCCACATGTATGCGACAGGTGACGCGACGCGAACTGAAGGCGTAGGACGGCGTGAATGCAGGTTTTCTTCTTTTCTTCCTCAAGGGGGAAGGGTGTCTAAACATGAGACAGTCATTGATGATGACGATGACAATTGCAAAGATGTTTACGATCAATTTCAATATTAACAATAACAAACTTATCTATGCCCCAGTGAGCGGTTAACGACGTACAGTGTTGCGAAGACTTCGCAAGTGGGACAATGACCTGTACATCGACAAGACTCCACGATCGCAGGCTTCGGGCATCTCTAAACACGAGTGTGCCGGTGACACATCCTGTATACAGGGGTCTTAAACACGCGGCCCGGTTCGCACACTGTCTTCGTCCGATATTTATTATTATTTTTATTTTCATAATAAGTTTGACCATGAGCTTCACTGACGTTACTGGTCTCAAGCATTTTTTTTTTTTTTCGTGAGGCACCTCATGCGGTCACTATGTGCTAAAAACATAAGCGTGGAACGAAACTTCTACATTTCAGAATCGGTGCCCACATTTCAATCGTTCTGGAGAACAGTATCGATATGTTTCTCGAGTCCTCAGGCTCAATCCCTGCCAGAAGTAACACATACATGAGATGTGGGAAAGGCCTTTTGTAAATGTTAACGTTAGCTGATCCCGCGGCCGGGATCGAACACGCGTCTTTGGAACCAGCAAGCGAGCACCGTAACTAGGGCCATCTTGTTTTAAAACACAACACAGTCCATTTACAGTTTAGCAAACAATTACACAGTGCAGTTCTGATGAGAGAACATCAAGACGGCCTCGTAAATCATTCCGTCTTCCAAAGAGATCTTGCTGTTTTGCTCTGGTAATTGGTACGCAATACTTTCCGCGCTCTTTCTGGCGCATCAAACGTCCGTTCACAGTATACGACATGGTTTTTATCGCCCAACTCCAGGCAGCGTAATCATCTTTTGTGTCCGTTTGCTTGCGGTGAGCCCGTATAGATTGTCAGAACCGGACTCGACGCTTTGATAGCGAGGCATTAATCAACCGCGCTCGATCGCTTCCCAGGTGCCGTCGTTTTCCCACGTTCGGAAAAGAAACGCATTCCGCTGGAAACAAGGCGCCGTCGAGCGGATCCTAAAACACAACTGGCACACAATGAGGCGGTGCACGAAAAAAGAATTTCGGGGCTTTCCGAGGAGGTCACGGTTGACGACGCGGTCGAAACCGTCGGACCGCTTGGCGATCTGCAGTCCACTTTCCCACTCGAAGCACCCCTCCCTCCTTCCCTTTGTTTCCTTGCGGACGGAGGGCATGCTGAGAATGCACGCGCCGACGAAAAGAATGGCAGGGAGAGGACAAAGAGCGAGTCCCGAGGAATATATTATGAAGGACAGCGCCGTGAGAAACGACGGAGGAACGTATAAAAAAGAACAAAAACAGGTGACAAGAACGAAAGCGAAGAAAGGCGAAAGCAAGCGGTGGCGAGGCCGACTCAAGTAGTTGAATGAAAACTGTCGCGGAGCAATTACGCCGAGCGCCACTGTCGCTGCTACTGGTCCCTGGCTGCTTTTCTACGTGCTCGAATATTCACTTGTTTGTTCTTGGTTTCTTTAGCAGCGAGAGAGAGAGAATGGCGTCCAACCGTGAGTAGCCTTCTCGGGGGTATCTCAGAAATTTCCCGAAAGCGGCGGGCCAAGGTCTTATGGCACAGGTCAGCGCTGTGGAATGCCGTGCGTCCCGCAAAGTCATGCGGTGCGTGCGTTCTTGCGTGTGTGTTTTTTAGTGCGTACGCCCGTCGCCGGCGGCCATCGCTGCTCGTCGTTGACGAGTGCACGCCTCCTTCCTTAATGGAAGCGCCTGACGACCGTGCAGTGGCGCCGGTAAAGCGAAGTAGCACGGCAGATGCCTTTTCTTGCCTCGGGAGCTATCAGACGAGAGCACGGCGCAGGACGCAACCGTGCAGGTCTGCGCAGCACGGCGCACAACGTCGTACTACACACACAAGCGTGTTCGTGCGCACTGCGGCGGAAGTCGAGAGAGCCGTGGCAAACGGGCAGCCGCGCCCTCGCCGCCGTATATACTGCAGCAGCAGTGCTCTCGGAATGACCAGTGACGCGAGGTTTGCGTGATGACCGTCACGAAGCGATGAGCGAGCGAGGAAGCCAGCTTTTGCGGAGGAATACAACGCCGCCTTCTCCTGCTGGGCGGTCGCGCTGAAGTCGTCGTCTATGCCTTTAGGAATCCCGAGGGGATATGCGTGCCATTGGCTACTGTCTATTAGCTTCCGCTATCCTCGCGCGAATGCTACGAAGCGGGTATCGCGCTTCAGTCCTTGAATGACACGTATGTTTGCGACCGCCAGACACCGCAGTCAGTGCCGCTTTACAGAGCATGAGTGGTAGCAATACTACCGAGGTGCGTTGTATCAGGATAGCAACAAGTGAACGAGGCTTCTGTGATGCGAGGGGCGTGCAATACTATTCTTTCTTATGACTCAAAGATTCAGGCTGAAAGCTCGAATCTCTCAGCCAATGTTCTTCTCTCCAATGCCCTTTTATCCTGCGGAACGCGCACATATCCCAGCGAACGACACTACAGTCGCGGCGATGTGCCAACGGCCAGTCCAGCCAAGGCTGTCTTAGCTACTAAGCATGCAAATACAGCTGTTCAACTACAGCTGGTTGTTTGCGTGGAAGGCGCGTCTAAGGAGGACACAACGTCGGTGTCCTCTTTGTATCGGTATCCGTTGACTGAGGCAACAGCCGCCTTCTGATAAAGGATGAGCAGCAGCGACCGCAAAATAACATCTCCTATCTAATGACAGCAACACGGCTTACATCACAGCGTGCATTATACGCTTTGCCTCAGTTCGAACACACACGGCAACAAGGTGCAAAAGTAGTCGGCCCATCTGTAGCTACTGTTTTCCGTCAAGTCAGGGACGTCAACTATATAAACCGCAAGAGCCCCACGTGATGGCTGCAGTTGTTTCCAGAAGGTTCCAGAGGGTTCTCAAGGGGCCGGTGCGGCGGCGACCGCAGCGCGTTACGCCGCGTGCAGACAACAAAAGAATGCCGTTCGCCGCAACACCAGACGTTCCGTGGAAGGGCGGCATCTGTCGCTCGTTCCCAAAGGACACAATATCTATTTTCCGAAGAGAGCTAACCGTAGGGTGTCTCCGTCGTAAACTATACGGTCTCGCAGCTTTCAACACGGGGCGCGGCGCCACAAGTCCCGAGGAGAGCTCGCGCGTACACGCTTTCCAGAGAAGGAATGCCGCGTAGTAAAGTCGGTCTTCACGAAGGCGTGTATAATTCGCGAAAAGAAAGAAAGAAGAATCGAAAGAAAGGAGTCGAGCTCAGCTCCCCATCGCTCCTCCCTTTCGCGCCTTGCAGCTGGGTATACCGCGCAGCGCATCATGAACCGGCGACGGTGCGCCGCGCCTGTTAGCGCACGGGGCTATATTGCGCGCCGGTGAAAGGACCCCGCATGGGTGTAGCTCCTCGTCGCCGTGTCGTAAACCGGCCACTGGTCGTCCTTCTTTTACGGCGCCGGGCTCGCCCCGTTCTCCCCCGCCGCATCACAAAGACGTGAGGGCCAAGCCAACAGCGCATGGAGTAGGGGGGGGGGGGGGATACGGAACGTGACGCCTTCTTCCGGCACTGCCTTCCCGCGCTTTGCAGGCGCCGCGTCGGCAGACGCTGGAACGCGCGGGCGTCGGCGCCGCGACCGAAGCAACGTGGAAGGGGAAGGCTCCGGAAAGCAGCGCCATGGGTGCGCGCGCAAGAACGCGAACATATCTGTTTCAGCCGTATTTTACATTAGGATCGCATTTCTTTTGGACATCATACGATCGTAAGAATATGGAAAAAAAAAAAAAGAAGTCACTGCCATAAGGCAAAAGTTAGCACTGGCTTTCTCACAGCATATACAACAGTTCACGGTGCTCTTCAACTCGCAAGATGCGAAATAAAGTGCATTTTGCAATGAGCAGGATATGGAAGACTAATACAGCAAACGCAGTTTTCAAACCGAAATGACACAATATCGAAGCGGACAAAGCGTTCGTCGTTCGGTATGTAATAAATAAGAGTGCGCGACAGTGAATTAATGTCTATAAAACACGCGCTATCTCTGCATAAGAACTGCGCAAACAAAAGAGAAAAGGCTGTATAAAGCGCCAGTGTAGCAGATACTCCGATAAACAGTCCCCTAAATTTAAACAAGGAAGTCAACAATATATGAGCAGATACTGTGGTGAATTGGATGCGAGCCAAGGGTTGATCACAACCTTTTCTCGCCTTAAATGGGTACTGACACCATTTTTAAATGCGAGGCATTTTTTAGCGAACCCAATGCACTTTGCGCGTTTCGCGTTTTATCTACGTATGTATTTATATATCTAGCCGCCCACGTCTGGGTGCTCTCGTGATCGCCTCCTTAACTTGGTGTAGACCAAAATTGGAGGGTAAGAGGGTTTGACGAATATGATTGTCTGGTCATGACACGCATAACGTGAAAATCCTGTCGCGTATGTCGTCAAACCCTTTCCTCTAGACACGTGTGGCACATACCCGTTGACCATAGGATGCGGTATACGGGTATGCGCCACAAGCAGGCCCGTAGTCAGGGGGGGGGGGGGGGCGAAATTTTGATGACACATGGTGGTTTATCGAAAATAAATCATGAAAATAGGCGTTTTTCTCAAATAGTCAAGGCTTTCAGCAAGTGCCCCCCTCCCCCTCCCCGAACAAAATTCCTGACTAAGGGCCTGGCCACAAGTGATTGATAGTTTATATGTACCCAGGAACGGCGAGAACAAACATTGGTAATTTAATTGCGATGATGATGATCAAAACTTTATTTCTCCCAAAAGCGGGGACCGACCCAGAGATCGGTTACGCGAGAGCGTTAAGAAAAAAAATCACGCCATATCCACGGAATGAATGATGATAAGTGGGCGAAGCTCGAGAGGGGGAGATCATCGGTAAACCGTAACTCTCCCGTGAAAGTTAGCCCATTACATCATTAGAAACACGTAAGACTGTGCGTATAATATACAAAATCAACTCTTATTTTGTTCTTGTTCGTTTGTTGTTTCGTTTCTTCGTTTGTTCTTTTCATTTCGTCGTTGTCATGGCGGCTGGATTGCGAGGTCCCTTCATTATGACGGCTTTATGGTCCGTGAAATGAAGCGAGAGAGGTTCTTGTATTGGCTGCAGTGGGAAGTTTGCAAACACTAAGTCTATGCACGTCCCTCGGATCGTGGTAGGTTGCATATGGATACATCTGAGTGAGTATTTGGAAAGCATGTGCTGCACGATCCAGTCATTGGCAATGAGGTCCACGTTGAAGTCCCCAACCAGCACAAACGGGCGGTTCTTGTACTTGTTGTCGTAGTCACGTAACGCAGCGTCTATAAACGACTTCACGTCCCCGATAGACAGGTTGGGTGCGAGGTACACGGTCATGACGGCGACTAGCAGACGGCGACTGAATCGGTGGACCGGTGTTTCGACGCGTGGTGGCGATTCCGGGCTCGATTGTCGGCTCCGCGATGGAGTGCCAAGCATGAAGCTTACCCCGCACCTCCGCCAGTGTAACGACGAGGGATCGACGAGGACACGGAGCACGACAAACAAACACGCTTTATCGATCAGAGAAAGAACTGCAACGTCTTCGTCCCTGCGCTGGGCCAAGAACACTCGCGCTGCTTCGTTGCCATCACCACTGGCACATACGCGCGGCATAGGCGGTCACGTACGAGCTAGGAGGGACAAACCCACGGCTTTAGGAGCTTCGCCCCTAAAACCGACATCGGCAGTGTTGATCCGACGAATGCACGCAGGCGTAATGTCAGTGCAGCGTCAATTGTGGTTGTAGTGCTGGCTACCTAATTTTATAACAAAGCAATAAAACACTACATATGCACTTCTACGATACAGGCGTCATGTCAGGTTAACGTCAATTGTGGTTCCAGTGTTGGCTCCGCTTTTATAGCAGTCTAATAAACATTACATTTGTATTCCCAGCAAGCTATATTCAAGCGTTGCTCGACCCCGGATCCGAGGAATACGCTAACAAAAGTTAAGTATGATATTCACATCATCGCACCTTAAAGGGTGCACTTCGTTTCGACAATACTGACGTATGTGCTCTCACGTGAGTGCTGACATTACGTCAGACCATAATTTACCCTTTAAATGCCGTTGTTGTCGACGTGTCTGGTAAGCCCAGGATGTGCACGCAACTACTACACTTACAAAAACAAGTCGATCCCTCTCGTAACGCTTGGCTCAAAGCCAAAAAATGCAGCATAGAACTACTCGCTGACTGCTTCGCGTGAAACCGATTCCCACAAGGCGTGGGATCTGCCGAATTTTTTCGAATGTCAGTTTGCTCTGCCATACAAATCTCCTGTATGCAGAGACGGCTCTGAGCAATGTGAAGCTCCAGCAAATGCTGATAAGATATTTTATTTTGATATTAAAATCAATTTTCCTATGGCGCACCAACCGACATCGACACTAGCTTGGCGTCAGGCTACAGCATCAATTCTGGTGACTTCACGCAGCAGTCTGGCTAGTTGTGATGACGTCAGGTACTAAAACTCCCAAAATGGCCGCTTGTGCGCCAGCAACGGGGCCACGGTGCGGAGCGGCCGTGGAAACACCGCGACAATATCTTGCGCGAGCACGTGACCAGAAGCTCATATCGCGTTGTGACGTCAAGGCACAGTAGGAACCGAAACTATCTTTTAAAACCATACCGTAAATTCTTTCCTAGGGTGCCCTGACGCTTACCAGTACATTTTCTAGGCTCTTGAGGGCTTGGCCGTTCATTTGACGCAAGAAAACGACAACTGAAAATTTACGCGTCAGTACCACTTTAATAAACATGCATTCGCGATCACCAACGGCCCGTATTCCATGCTGTAAAGCGGCAAGTGATGACATCCTTAGAGTTTTGACTGTGTTAGAGGAAATGCCTTTAGACAATGGCAGGAATGCCGTGTATACAATTAAGTGCCAATGAGTTCAAAATGATTTAGTGTTCTCACGCTCATCAGCAACAGTGTAACACTTACGAAGAATGGCTAGGTGTCCAAATGGGCAGACAGCCATCAGTTCCAGGAGCATGGCCAGAATTTTTTTTTTTTTTTCGGGAGAAAAGGAGGGGGGTGGGTGGGTTCAGCCACCGATTATGTATGTTCGCGCGTGTATTTGTATGTGTGAGTGTATACGTACACATGCGAACTGAAAAACTGGGGGGGGGGGGGGGGGGGGGGGGAGTTCAAATTCAAATTCAAATTCTTTATTTTTTTCCAAATACATTTGGAATGGGTTCCAGGGCTAAAAGCTGCGGTCTGCAGCTTGACAGAGGCCCGGAAACCAAAAAACACAAGGCAGGGCTTGACATCGAGGCACACGTGGCGCCCGTCCTTGGTGCACATACTAAATCTTGAACAGAAAACATGTCAGTAGCTAACATCGTTAAGTAATATGGCATCAGCATAGTTAACAGCGAAATGTGTGAATAGCCAACAAAACGTTGAACAGCATTGTTTTTAAATAGAAAACAGCAACGTTACAGTAATAAATATAGGACTAAAGGTGATACTGAAATGTAGCTTAATTATACAAAAGAAGAAAAATACATATTGAAAAAGGGAAAAATACCCACAGTTTGCATCTATATAAACACATGCGCATGCATACATATGCACATATACGCATCTGTACAAATTTAGATACACATGTACGATACATAGGGAAAAAATATTCACTGCATGAAACACAACAACATGAAGCACAAATGAAGACTGAGCGAGTTAGCTACTAAATTTATGCCGAACATAATGTATATATTTCATTAGAAATTGTTTTTGCTTGTTGCTTAATGATGAAGTACTCATATTGATGATTTTAAAATTATTTGACGTAGTGAAGTTAACGTGGGTTTCCCTATATCTTTGTATCGATTAAGAATTGATGGCAGGTTGTGTTTTAAGGACTGCAGTTTATAAAAGGTACGGAAACGTGGTATTAACCATAAGTCAGTGGAGCGTGTGCGAGGATTGCTGTACTGCTGAAGCGATGCAATTGAGGTGATAAAATGCTTGATAGCGGGCGAAGACACATAAAATGAACGCATAATACGAAATGCATAATACGAAATGGGGGGGGAGGCAGGAGTTGACACCCCTGCCTCCCCCCCCACCCCACGGCTACGCCAGTGATCAGTTCCGCCATGTTACGTAGATGCATTTTACGGATTATAAGTGAGATAGTTTTGATAGACAACTCAGATCGAAGATCACTTTGAAACTGCAGCACGTGGAGGGAGATACAGACGAGGAGCAACACAGAGCCGCCCGCTTGACTGCAAGACCTCCCATTGTTGCACTTTCTCATGAGTGTGGCTTCGCCACAAAGCGCGCGGGCTCGACGCGTAGCCGCCCTCTCGGCCGTTGCCGAACAGTCTCGTTTTTCTCATTCCAGCGAGAAGCTCGCCAGACGCGCGAAATCTTTCCCGGACGGCAGGAAACACGTCGAGGCCGCCCCGCCCGACCGACGTAAGGATCAAGCGGAGAACAAAAGCGAAATCTCCCAGCGCACGGCTAGAATGCCAGCGTGGAAAGGCCGCAAAAGAAATAAAGAGGCAACACTCTTCCTTTTTCTTATCTTCGAGGCACGAGAAAGAGAGAAGGGCGCCTGAACACACTCGCTGCGAATAAACAGCGCGAGAACCGGCACTCGTCAACGGCCCGGGTCTGCTCCATCTGAACCGACACCACTGGGGCGGCGGCTGCTGCGAGGGGGCGGAAGGGGTCAGGGTCGCGGCAAGGTCGCCCGGGTCGCGCACACCGCCTCGCCACCTGTCGCCGCCAAGGGAGAAGAGAGGTCCACCGACCGCTCCCAGTGGAATGCGCACGTGCGGCGGCGGCGGCGGCACCTGCGGGAGTATAGACAACGCCCAGCACTCGTGTCCCTGCTTCGCCCCGTGTGTGTGTGCACAGCGCACGCACCGGGGCCGTGCTCTATGGGCCCGTTGCCGGGCTGCGGCCGACGAGCGCTGCCTTTTCAGGGCCCGCACGTGCGTGCCGGACACGCGCGAGGCACCCGTGCAAAGGGGCCCTGTGTATAGGTGAGCAACGTCTCTATTGGAATGCAGGTGCAACTTCCCGCCCGCCAGGCACTCCAGGTTCTGGTGGACTGCGCAAACACCACACCTCGGTGGCCCCACCCGGAGGGCTTACGAAAGTATCCCGCCGATTGTACAAGTAAAGCAACCTGCACTGAACCCCTTGTCATGAAGCGTGCGGGGGTGCGTGAAGCGATGAACGGAGGCGGCGACGAAATAATTTAAAAAAAGAAGAAAAAATGAAAGAAAAGAAGTCCCAGTTTCACTCCGAAAGTCGAAGCAATGATACCGATAGCATGGCATAACAACTACACGAAGATTCGTTGTTTTACGAGCCGCATGAATTCCACGAAGCATTCGCTTCCTAACTTATATAGTGACCATGGTTTCAAGCGCGCACAGGCAACCGGCAAACATGAACAGGTTTCGCTCGATGGAAAACGTTGGCGTTATGCGGAGCTCTGAGAGAGGTGGTGCGAACGCTCCGCGTTTCCTCTCGCTTCGCGTTGACTCTCTCCGAAACTTACGCGGATTATGACGCCTACGACACTATACGCTCGGCGGTCAGCAAGTCCCGGAGGATATTGCAAAGCGATACAGGCATTGACTGTGCTATAAGCGCTCTATCTACGGGAACGCAAGCCGCTTGGCCAGGCACTTCAGGAGCGTGAGGTACTACAGAAGCTGCACTGACAGCGCCATGCATGTCCTCCGGGTATCGTTATTTCAGCTATCGACGGAATGTGCCATCTTGGCGCCCTTGCCACTTTGCTTCCGAAAGCGGCCGCCGCGAATCGTTCCGCGTCGGGTTCGAGGCTATTTGCCCGCTCACAACGCTCACGATAGTACATACTTAAACGATATCAACAACAAATATAAGTGCGTTGTTATTATAACTGTGAAACACCCACAATATCGCAGAAGGAAGCAGCGTATGCAGTGCTCTGCCGCGAACAGTAACGAATACACTTATTAACCACTCTGAGATGTGAACAAGCCCATGGCTCGACCCGTAGTCCTATACTGGCAGCTGAATGGCCTGGCTACCAAGTGGATTACCGAATGAGCGAGTGACTGCACGAAACATCTAGTATATAGTCACGCCATTGTACGCGGGAAAAAATTTCACTTGAGGTGAGAGCCAAAATCGTGCGTGACTTGAGAAACAGCGGTGAGGCAGGCTACACGCCCATATCTCGGAACCACTCAGCCAACGAAGACGTCACACAGCGACTTCCATGCTCTCTTGCGCACCTGGCAAGTGGTGACGTCTCGTCACGGACTCTCACTCGCTTCTCGGAAGGAAGCCATTTCGAGAACGAAGCGAATACAGGGTCGATACGGTTCAGCGCCGGCACAATGCATGCGGCTTCGCATTCGAAGAAGAAGCGAGTCTCCTTTCCCTTCGAGGCATTCAATGAAGAACGATAAGGATGTGCCCTGGCGCACTCTCCGAAACATAAACGACATTGCATTTTACAGTTGTGTACAAGGAGTGTCGAGAAGCTGTAGGCGCATCTACGCAAAGTCTCCGACAAGTTGGTCTCAGGAAAGAGGGACGGAACAAAGATGGCGAACCACAACTGACAGTCACTTTGAGATGACAAGTAAAAGAGGAGTGGTTTGAGGACAGGAAGGTCGCTTATTTCTGCAACCCATAGAAGAGCACGGCGCAGCGTCGTCGGGCGGAGGGGAATGAACAAGCTACATTCTCGAGAAATGAGTACCCACAAAACAATACCGAGCGCCAGGTCGGAGCGCCTCTCTCCCCAAAACCTGCGAGCGCCCGGCGGCACTGGGAATCGAACTTAGCACCTCCTGCGCTGGAAGCGGACGCTCTAACCGCTTGACCACCGCTGCAGCCACGACAAGTGAAAAGCTGTGGTCACTGGGTCTCATCACCACACCGGACTTTCCCTGCGCCACATCGCATCAACGACTACGGTGCTATACAAAAGAGACAAACGAACGCAGCAATGTTTGCGTGCTTACGCATGTTGACGAGCTGCGATTAACGAGGCTGAAGAGGCAGCGCAGTGGCATCGAAATATCGCGCGATTGATTGTCTGGGAGAAGAGTGTCGCTGCGAATATATACTCCGCCGGGAAGGCGTGTCGACGCTAACGAAGCTCTGAGGATTTTAGAACAAGCGATCTCGACGACTCCCCAGTTCATTAACCTACTCCATTCTGTATACAGCCGCCAAACAAGCCGCTGTAAGGAGCTAGAAATAGGTAAACCTGAGAAGTGTACAAGAGCGGCTCTGGTAAACTAAAGTCGGCGAATGCAGGACACAAGGACAACGTTGAGGCTTCCGTTATTTCTTCGCGTTTTTTCTCTGTATTTTTCCTCTCCCCGGTTTTCGTTGGTGTTGGCATTTCAACGACGGAAACCGACATGAGAACAAATTGGCTCGGTGGCAAGTCGACGAAAAAAAAAAGAAAGAACAATAAGAAAGAGAAAACCAGTACGAGTATGCGCATACGCTTCCGGAAAGGTGACGACAGAAGCAAAGCTTTGGTTTTGGGTCTCCGTCGCGTGGCCTGTTTTGCCACCATCGCTCCACGGGGTCGTTCATTTCTTTTTATTTCCTGCGCGATGCACTACGCGCCGCGCTGTGCCTTTTCCAAAATGACAGAAACGACTCTCTCACGTTTTGCTTGCATCCGTGCAGGGAAGGACCGAGGGAAAAAGCACCAGTCTGGAGAAGGCCGCGGGTCTTGCACAAGTATTACGCAAACGACAACGCAGCTGAGGTCATACAAGCACACGCTCCAGCAGTGCAGTATATATACGCTTCGAGGCGCCGACAGCTGCGACAAAAATCGAAGAGGGCGATTATAAGTCCGGAAGAGACGAACGCAAAGCGCAGCGCGTTCCAAGGCAACGAAGGCAGGCCGGATAGGTGAGCCGCGTTCGCGAATGAAACGTCGTCTTCGCCGAGGCCTCGACAAAGAAAACGTAAAAGCACACACGACCGAGCTTACACGAACCGCCAAGATTGCGATCTGTACATAATGCAGTATGGAGCGATTTCCAGATCGTACTCTGCGCGTGGTGCATACTGAGTTTCTTAATGCAAGCGTTTGGGAGGATAATGTTTCCTCCACATCGTGTACGCGTGCAGGTCCTTGGTGCGAGTTACCAAGGGAGCGAGAAGTGAAAATCCAAACTGACTACGCAAACATTCGGTGTTAAAGGGACACTAAAGAGCAAAACGATTTTTCTCGCATTAGTAAAGTAGTCTTCCACGGTACCAAAAATACCACGCTTTCTGCGAGAAGACGCTTAATAAGCGAGAAAACGCGCAAAAAGAAAATACAGGTGGCGACGCCACCATGGAATTCCCGCACCATTTGCCGCGACGTCACATATTTTTGACGGCGCCTGCTTGGGCCTACGTAGTTCCTAATCGATTAAATCGACGTACATTGTCATCTGAGGGGGCCAGAGACTTGACATAACGAGTTTGTGGAAATTTCGTCGAGCCAGTGGCACCAAAATACGTTAAATGCTCTTTGAAGTCTTTTACGTCACGAATTACAAAGTTCGGCGCGAAATTTAAAAATGAGACTTTGAACTTGGTTTTCTCCTCTAATAATAAACCTATGGTGGTGAAATAAACTACACAAGAGTTCTCCGAGCACATTTTATCAATCTAAACCAATTCATTGTTTCTCTTTAGTGTCCCTTTAAGTGACCGCTTTCAAGTTTTAATTCGCAAGCATTCATCAGTCTTTCGCTTTCCCAAACAACTTCCAGCTCTTCGACCTGACGAACAGTCTGCTGGCCGCGCCGTATAATTGTCAAGTCGACGGCTGACGCCTGCATGGACATCAGCCGGCAGTGGGTATCGTGACGGAAAAAGAGGGTACATTAAAATAAAATGAGTACTGGAAGTTCTGCACTCATGGCACGCTATGATAGGGAGGTTCAGATGCTTCTCTCGAGCGAACACGGCCACGCGGCCAGATCCGTGAGCGCGTTCAATGTAAATGTTGTTTAGCAGCGCCGTATGTCAGGCGTGTTGGTATTCTAACTTGGATAACACTTTTTTTGGCGCCAGAGAACCCAATGCGCTATAGTGTACGTCTCCCTTTGTGTTCTCGTCTCTTGACACCAAAGAAAATGATATCCAAGGAAATCTACTTTTCTCTACTTCGGCATATGCATGTTAATCTACGAGGCCACATGGACGCTAAAGCAGCCTCAGTCCTTCCATCTCCAGCGTTGCTGCACGTCGACGCAGTCAGCAAGGTTCCCTGTCCAAACTCGACCAACCACACCCTCTCCCTACCTGTCGAGAGAAGAGCTATACGCCAAGTGGCCTTCGCCGAAGCGAAGCCAGCGTGCTCCCCCCATTCATCGTCTCCAGAGCTCGAGTCGTGCGCGCTGCGAGTCGACAAATGGCCGGACTTTCTTCCGCATGACGTACGTCAAAAATTTTGACGGCGAAGGAGGCAGGGAGTAAATAGACTTGACGCCGCATGCCGCGCAGATGAATGCAGTACACGCACACATGTACCGAAGAAGAACAGATAAGACGAGAACGGACACACTGCCGAAAGAACTGGATTCACGGAAAAGAGAAAAACCACACAATGTGCCGGACAGGTCCTCCCGTTCGAGAAACCAGAAATCTAGCTGGTGCGTGAACGGGAACAGCATTGCAAGGGGATGGGGGAAGGGGGGGGAGGACGATAAGAAGAAGAGGGTCGCTATGGCATGATGAGGAGTGTGCGTGCATTGCGCGGGCGTGAGTCTCGTGGCAGTTTCGTGGCCAACCCATATAGAACCCCTCCCCCCTTCCCCCACAACAGCGGAACCCCTCCATCCGCCGCAGTCGCTGAGTCCCTCTGGAGGCTTCTCCGAGCCTCGCCGATGGCTGTAATTTCCGGCCCCCTTGCCAACGCGCACCTTTCGAGCTCTTCGAAGAAGAATGAAAAGGGGACCATCGCTGCCCTCCTCCTCATCATCTTTTTCGAACGCCCCCACTTTTCGTGATCGCGGGGCTGCGTTGCCTCGAAGACGCCACCACGGCTCGCACCTATAGTTTTCTTTTCTTCATCCTGCCTGCCCTCTCCTCCCAAAGGTCGGTCAACAGAAACATTCGCGGGCTCCACAGCGCTGTGCACGCTCATGCACACGTGGGCACGTCATGCCGCCCCGGGGATTACCGTTACTTGAGGCCGCATGGGCGGAGTCCTTCACGCCGATGCACAGTTCTCCCTCGGCGCGTGCCAAGGTGGTTTGCCAGCTCCTCAAACGATTTCCACGATCTTGATGAACCGCGAGAGGAAGGCGTCGGCACATTTTGCTGCCCCGAGCTCTGGTGCATAGGTGTATTGGAGTATTGCAAAGATGGAAGCGGCATTTGGGTCCTGACAAAGTTCTCGGTATCATTACGATTATGTCGAACTAGACAGTCATACCATGGTTATTTCACACACACACACACACACTGTCACGGACTGCCGTTTTTGCGACCCGGCGTCACGGCTAATTGACGGGCGCCGCACTTCCCCGCTGACCGGCGGGAGCCGCGTACTCACGAAAAGAGCGGGGAAGTGCTGAATGGGGTGTCCTTCTTCGAACGTCGCCGCGGACGATTGATCCTTTGTACCTACGGCGGCGGCGGCAGGATCTTGGAAGGCCGCGATGTACACCGAACAAGCTTTTGGCTACAAGACGCACCGGCTGAGAGCCAAACAAACTGACCGTTCCCACGGGAAAAACTTCTGGTGGACAAGCCATATGACAGCACCCCAACAGGTGTCACTCTCGCTCAGTTGAGAACCCTCTCCTAATTAAAAAGGGGAGTGGTTAATATATTTTTAGGGCGGAGTTTCTAACAATGAAACGCGCATGATTGGACCCATGTAGAGGTCCCTTTTTTCCCCCAGGAAGAGAATGAGGGGACACGGAGGATGATTTAAGCGCAGGATTTTAAGCAGATCAACAAGTATCCCTTCTAGAAGTTTTTAGTGTGGCTCTGTATCGGCTGGCCACCTAAACATAGCCGTTCGTCTAGTTGTGACGAGAAAGTAACGTCGGCAACGTAGACATCGGGACTTCCTCTCGGGTTAGCTCAACCTGCCCGAGATCGCCTTCAAGCCTCCCGGAAACACCAGCGTTGCAACACCACCGACATCGCAGTCGTGCCAGAACTCTCTTCGACTTCTCGCTTCCGACCGTCGTGGACTCAACGCTGCCAGTCATCACACGTATGCCTTCACCTGCTTTTTATCCTCGAACTTTCTCTTCTGTAGTTCTATTGTTTGTTAGTTTTGTATAGTTTGTAATACTTCTCTCCTGTACGTTGATTTATTGATTTTATATGTATTTTGTTAGTTGTATTAAGTGTTGTGCTAGATTCCCTGTGCTGCAATATCCCTAGAGTAAAGTTTTTTGTTTTGTTTTCACACGTCTCTGATCTCTTCACTGTCTCTGCTTACGTACGGAACGAACTAACCTGCTGTCATCCCGTCGCCGACTTCGCGCTGGTGGCAGCTTGTAACACACACACACACACACACACACACACACACACACACACACACACACACACACACACACACACACACACACACACACACACACACACACACACACACACACACACACACACACACACACACACACACACACACACACACACACACACACACACACACACACACACACACACACACACACCAAAGAAGATAATATGCTGCACGGATGCAGCGATGCCACAAACTTCCCTGTCAGAACTGCGTTATCTTCACCGCTGACCTCTTTGCCAGAACTGTGCTTGGTTCGAGAACTTTTGTTCGCATAAAAAATGGCTCTCTCTCTCTCTCTCTCCGTATCGAGAGTAGATGTCAGCATGAAATGGCTTCCGGCAATGCAAATTGGTATAGATGATACTAGCCATAATCTTAACGTGCGGCCATGACGCCACGCAGGCCTGAAACAATAGTGAGCGGGAATAAATCTGTTTAGAAGTGAACCTCGTTGTAAATCTCGTCTCGGCCAAGCACCATCAGCGCCGTTCCGAACGCTGCCGGCGTATACGCGTAGTGACCCAACGTGGCGCTATCTCTCCAAGGAGGCGGCGCAACAGCCCGTAATCCTGTGCCGCGAAACTTACGGACCGCTGGCGTTGAAATTAGCACAGGCAGGGATGCAACAGCCAAAATAGGATTTGGAGCAATTTTTGGAGCAGGAAAATCTCTCTTTTGGAGCAGGAAAATCCAAATTTGGAGCAGGTTACGGGAAAAAAAAACTCCGTTTTGGCTCAAAATTCCAAATTCGGAGCACAAACAAAGCTTGCTTTTGGAACAGTAACCAAAAAATATATGCGAACATTTCGATGTCACCACCACAATCATGTTTTCAGTACATAACATGCTGAATAATGCCAGTGAATTCTCCGGAAACCAGCAGCGTTGAACCGGACTCCACCAAACAATAACGACATCCCCACTAAGATTGCAGCACGTGTCAAACGGCTCGTTTGTCAGTTAACTTTTTGCGGTGCTTCCACATTAAATGGGCGCTCACCTTTGCTCATGCTGAATGACCATGTAAAGCAGCGTTTGAACCAGAGAACAAACATTTGGGCCAGCGGAACACATTAACGTCTTGTTTGAGTCAAGCGCCACTGGGTCGAATTGGATTGGATGAAGGTGCCTCTGGTGCTTCTCCCAACATTAGGTCGCCAATACGGGCCTCGTTTTGCGTTAAAACGAGGCTAAAACTAGCGCAACCGAAAAATTTTGCGGTTACAGGGGGCGTTTTGGCGCAGCGTGGCGCAATTTCGAGAAAGATCGCGGTTTTGGCGCAGCTCGGCGCAGAAAAACGAAATTGTATCAAAATGGCGCAATTGGTGCAGCTGTTGCATCCCTGCACAGGCAACAGTGTCTCAGCGCCAAGAGATGACAACCAAATCGATGGTATCCTGTATCTGCCTTTGGAATAAAACTTCAGCGTACTAAAAATTACAGCTTCAGTGATATTGAGAACAAAGATTTAGAATTCGAAAGCAATAGTTCTGCAACTGGTTTGGGCAGCAACCCAATATTACGTAATGCGGCCCTGAAAGGCCCGGATAACGGCTCTGGCAGGCCCGTAGCCAGGAATTTTTTCCAGGGGGGAGGCACTTGCTGAAGGCCTTGACTATTTTAGAACAAACACCTATTTCATTTTCTATATTCGATAAAACACCCTCTCCATCAGAATTTCGGGGAGGGGGAGACTGTGGCCTGGCCCCCCGCCCCCCTTTCTACGGGTCTGGGCTCTGGCATTTGGCTCAACGTCGTTTGAAGATCTCCGACAACGGGCGCTACAAAAGCATTGCATGCGTAAAGAAATATACGAGGCTTCCAAGGCTTTCCACGTACAGTCATGCGTCTTACCGCAATGACAGGTGCACGGAGGCTAATCAGCCTTCGAGAAAGCGAACCAGCCGTCGTAGCATCTCATGAATTCCATCACCGCATTGCATAATTATGAGGCTGCCTTTCTTCTTATATTGCACTTGATTTACCAAAAAAGTAGAAGCGATGAACAACAATGGCAATTCAGCAAGCGATGCTGACGCGGAGAAACAGGCTCGCGATCTATCCATACACGTAGCGGCTCAGGCCAAGACTGGCCGAGGTTAAAGGGCCCCTGACAGCAAAATTTTTGTTGGTGACTTTTTTACTTATTTGTAGTGCTGGTAATCCCTAAGTTAAATGTAAATGCTTACGTATCGTATAACTAATTCTAGCGTAGTTAATTGTGACCATTTTAGCGTCACTTCAAAACGCCCGCCTAAAAACCACAAGAAACTAGCGCCCCATGCGGGGGAGCGTCAGAGACCACGTGCACTCAAGCTGTGGTGACGTTGAAAGCGCGGTTTTCAAATCGGGGCCCCGCGCGCGGTAGAGATTGAAAGTATGTGGGTGCCTCGCGTGTCCCCTCACGAAAACTATCTCGAGAGCAGCCCGATAACAAAGCGAGAGGGGTGCGGAACAATAGGCCTCGCCGAGTGCCAGTCGTCGTATTGTGCACGTGCACCCCGCAAACCTTCCGTGACGTCCACAATACTTGCTTTACTCGTGGAACGTCACACGGGGCCTCTATCTACGTCATACCAGGATGTCGCGAGGTGCAGCCAACTCAAATGAGCACTCACGCTTACTTTTAAAACCAAATTAAGATATCTTAAAGGCAACGTTCGTCACTAATAATCAGTCAGATGTGTCCCCGTATACAGGAAAGTCAAACAACAAAAACATCTCGGGGTTTCAATTTTGGTGTCAGGGGTCCTTTAATAGCTGCCAGACCGATGCCGCACTATTGAGAAACACAGTATACTTATGTTTCAGCTCGGCGGCAGTGCGCAATAATAAGTGGACAACGGCGATACTTTATCCTCTGAAATTAATGAAGTCGATTCCCTCCCTCAGCGACGAGTACCACGGTTCGCTGCGGCCTGCCCACGAAGAGCGAGAAGGCACGCGCCACGCCGACCGCCTCCGGACAGACCAGGGAGGAAGACGACGAGAGGGGGGCACCGGCGGGGCGATTAGCGGCTGGGCAGCAAGCCCGCGAGACTGGGGCTCGTTACGCAAAGAGGGGTGCCCCGAGACGAGCGGCTTCTGCGAACGGGGCACCCACATGCCGGCCCACCGGTTGCGAAAACGCCGCCGCCGCCTTGCCTGCCTGCCTGCGTGCCCGCTGAGCAGCGGACCCTCGATCGCTGCCTGGAGGAGGGTATACCGGCGCCCCATGTACGGGGCCCGCGTCGCGACAGCCGCAGAGCAGCGTTGAGGAGCATGCGTCTGCTGGACGTCACCCTCGGAGACGGCAGTAACCCCCGTACGTAAACGGTCGAAAAGCAACACAGACGCTCTCGGGAGGCTGTTGTGAAACGTACCGCAAGATCCACAAGCGACTTCGGCGCATTGTGCATTGTGTGTGGGTGGGGGAAGGGGCCACTTGAGGAGGCACGAACGAAGATTGCTGACGTCATATCGCAGTCTGCTCGCGTTTCGACATAAGATGAATTGGAATGACGCTTGCTCAGTCGAAAAGTGTTGCGCAGCGTCCTTTTCACCGGCAGCCCCTGCAACAAGTGTCTCCGAGCGCCTTGTGCAAATCGGCGACAGTCGGTCGAGCCTTTACCGTCTTCAATTTATTCTGATACTGCCCGAGCAGATGCTCCAACTTGGCGCTTAAGATCAGTCGGACAAGACCTTCACTTACAGCGGCAATTTCTGTGCATTTAATAGAAAGGCGCGCACACACGGAACACCCCTCGAAGTCTCCAAACGCTATTTTGGTCACACAACATCAGTTTCTCCGGCGCACTCAACTACTCTGTGAAGACTGGTAGTCCAGCAGACTGATAGTCCAGCAGTCCACAAGCAACGTGTCGCAGGCAATGAGCTACACCGAAGGGACAACTGCTACGATACATCATGGGCTGCAGGGCGCGTTGTTGTAATTTAGCAGCTGTCGTTTCGGTCTTACACGGCGGCCAGTACTTGCGACATAGGCTAGCCTCGGCTTCGCAAGCAGGTTTTGTACGGCAAGCAACACATATCGCTAACCTCAACGATCCTCTCCAAAGCTCGCATATACTTCGATCCAAAATGATTCCGTTCAACAGTACTTCCTGCTTTGCGCTTTAACACACGCCATAACGGCCATCTCTAACGAAAGCAGCGAAATGCGGACAATTTTCGTTAACGTCTCATACCTCTCCCACCACTCCTTGCAAAACCGTTCTTTTCAATAGAGGGTCCCTCATACTCGACAATCCATAACCGTTATAGCATTACACAAGTAAGCTCACTCGCTCAAGGAGTGATTGCCGTCGCGACGGTTCCCTATAAACGAGGACGTGAAACCGACTCGCCGGCAGGAACCGACTGTCAAAGCTACTCTACTGGGCGACCACGCTCCTATACACGAGAAAGCAGGATGCCGTCGAGCGTGACCGAAAGCGCGCGGGTCCAAGTCCGGACCACTTCTCCCTCTCTCAGTCCTCCAAGATCAGCAACACGCATGGAAGGGACAGCTGGGGGGAGGGCACTACGCGAGTGAACTCGGGCGTAACGCCCGGGAAATCCGAAACCCTCAATCAGCAGGCGACCGGTACAAGGTGCACATGTATACACGATCGCGAAGAGTATCGCGAGAAGGAAGAGAGAATAAGAATTGATGAAAAAAAAAAAAAAAAGACAAAGCAAGAACGACGACTAACGTCCCGTGAACTCTCTCTCCCTCTCAGCAACGGCTCAAGCGCAAAGAAAATGGGAAGCAAAGTTGCGGAGCCAGCAAGCAACTTGCAGCAAGTAAATCTCGGGTCGCGAAAGCGCGCGGACTCGACACCCCATGCACGCGCAGAGCTGGTCGCGTGCCTCTCTTGTATCGCTTCTGGACGAACAAGTTCCACGCGCCTGCGGGGCAGCATCGGGGGCCAAGCGGTAGTAGCACTTCGTATCTTTACTTTAATTCCGAGCAGGGAAGGCAGGTTGGCAGGTCTTGTAAATTGCGGGCCCCCTCCATCCCTCCCACGAGGAGGGACAGCACGACGCAACCGCGGCCGAAGCAGATCACGGGAAAGGATCGGAATGACTCCCGCCCTCCTTTCCCTTGCTACGGAAGAGATAAAAGGAAAAAAAGATAAATTACGAAACAGCAGGGGAAGGGCATCTAGCGTGGACTTGGACGCAACTTTCGTCCGCGCGGACGCTGGAGCAGGGTCGCAACTACGCACGATACGCGCCACGCAGCTCTCTCATCGTTCGCCCTTCTCCCTCGAGCCTCCCGCGTTCATCTTTCCACTCCTAAATGACGTCACGAAGCGCTCTCTTTCACCCTCTCCTCGCATTGGTACGGCGCTCCTTCCTTCCTTCTCCGCTGCCGTGTTTGTAAACACACACACAGCGAGCGCGGCCCCCGGCGAGTAGCGAATCACCCCAAGAAGGAGAAGGGAGGACGCAGCAGGAACAAGAAATAAATAAAGAGAAGCGCAGCGAGAAAGCGAGCTCCATTCACGAAAAAGCTTTTCCTCCTCGTCGAAGAAAAAAAAAAAAAGAAAGAAGGCGCTCACACGCACGCAAGCGAAGGAGCCGCGGGAGAGGAGGCGCTCCCCACCAGCGCCCTCCTCCTCGGCACGTCAGCGGCGGGGAAGGAAGCGGCGAGCAAGCAGGCAGCCCTAGTCGATGCCAAGGCCCCGGCACTCACGCAGCAGCTCAATGAAGTCGCAGGAGGAGCCACCACGGCCGCTATGAGACTGCTGCCGCTGACGGACCGGGATCAGGCCAAAGCGCTGGGCTCGTCGAGGACGGCTACCGCCACCACGCTGGTCCTACTGGCCGCGCTGCTCGCTGCGCCGCCCGCGCTGAGCAGTGGGGCCCGCGTCGAGAGACTTTCTACCAGAGCGGGGTGAGTAGCGTGCACGGCGCACCTGCCGCGCCTCCATACTCCCTAGCATGCCCGCCCTCCCGAGGTGTACACCATGCAGTTCCCCCCACCGGCAGTGCAATCGCCACTGACACCATCCGCGCTCTTTCTAGAACTTCCCTCGGGACTCGCAGACATATAGAGAACAGGGTCGAAGCTCGGGTAGGGAACCGAATGCGCACAAGGCTCGATGGCAAGATGTAGTTCAATCGCTGGGAGCAGAGCCATCTCTGCTTGTAACTTATGCTTACATTAGCGAAGGGCAGCACGCGTTCATAGAGGCTCTCATTGATGCTACACCGTTCAGCATGTGGATGCTGGTACAGAAGCAAACAGCAACGGGGCGCACACATAGGAGGTGCGCTCCATGGAGGATAAGACCATGCTCGTAGAGGAGCGTCGTGTTACTCCCGAAGGCAAGTAGAAACGGCATTCGCCGTATGCCCGCCTTTGCGGATGAGAAAGCAAAGTTTCAGCGGCAATGATGCATGCGGGTATAGGCTCCCATGGTCAGTCACGTGAGAGAGCCGCTACAGATCGGGAGAGCCCCGCCACCTTGACAAGTGGCGGCACTTGAGAAGCTGCGCGGGCGTGTCAATGACGAAGAGATAAGATTGACGCCAAGGAAGGAGTCCCCCTTCCACGACGTCGAAGATTCATTGACAAGCAGCGGTTGCTGCCGCCGACGGCTTCCTGCACTTACGTCTGCCTCTGCCTCCACGGGTCTTCTCGTGGAACCAGCGTGATCGTAGTAACGTTCCAGGTTCGCCGACAGGACAGAGGAGAACGCGTGTCACGTGAAGCGCACCGCGGCTGTTTACAGCATGTGCAATGGCGGGTACGCTTCCTTCCGGTTTTCGGTGCTCCGTAGTGACGGCGATGCTTTTGCCTCTTATATTGCTGCTCGTACAACTCGCCCGTGCGACACAACCCCGCCGCAAGATGAGATGCCCGAGGACACGTTGCCAGGGCCAAGTGCGGCGCTGGATGTCGCACACCGGCCGCCGTGTTCTGGCGTGACCGGGCTTCCTCGAAAACAAGCGTTGTATTTCGGCGTTCGATTTCCCGCACACGGCTATAGCGTCGCTCGGCGCGAGGTAACGTGAGCGACCGTCTCGTGCGCATCGCGTGTTCAGGTGCGCACAGCTAATGGAGCCCCTGGATTACTTACGTCGCCTACCCTTGGGTAGACCGAATGCGGTCTATGGCAATATGAACGAGCGTATTCGTTAACGCTGGCTCACAAAGTCGTCCTTGTTAGGTAAGCAGAATTGTCTTTCCGTCACGTGAGCAGGAGCTGGGGAATCAAACGACAACCGCGAGAAAAGTTTCGAAACGACTATCTTATAAGCAACAAAAAAAGCGCCAGCAAGAAAATATAAAAAAGAACGCGCGGCTACCGATAACGCCCAGAAGACTGACGCAATTTTCTCTCCAGAACACGCAATCGCTTCTCTGCTACATTGCCTCACACACATAGACACCACACTCTGTCAATTCACGTGACGCGGAGTCGACCGGTAAAAGCGCGCACGCATTATTACTCCGAGGAAGGGGGATCGGAAAAAGAAACAAAAGCCGGCGGAGGAACCGCGCGGGGCGGGAGCGAAGCAAGAGGGAGCACACTTCCCAAACGACCTTCGCAGGCCGCGCCTCGGGCCGCCGTAAAGGTCGCCACCGAATACAAATCACCCGAGGGCCTTTTTGCTACTGCCAGTGGCAGCTACAGGTCGTTCGTTCCAGCGAGATCTTCCTTGCCGAAGGTCTGGCTCTTTCGCCGGCGGCTCACACTCCGGAAGCAACAGGTGCCGCTCCGAAGGCGTCTTCGCGCAGCTCCAAAATATCAGCCCCCTCGTTCCACACTCGTTCCTTTTCCACCGTGTTACGACGGGGCGCCGAGCCGTCGCCGCCTTCGGTCCGTCACCTTGGCGCGCCGTATACACTCGACGCCGCCAACGGGTCCGAGAAAAGGCCGAACGACGCCCGTTCTATACAAACCTTCCCGCCATGGCCCCCGGAACATATGCGTGCATGCATAAGCTGCAGATTGAAGCGCGAAAATTAAGGGTTAAGTAATGCACGGTACTTCCGTTTCCAGCGTCTTCAGTTCGTGCCGTATCGGTGTAATTTTGACTCGAACACTTACATCAGAGCCAACACTATTACCTTTAGCGGCCAGATTCGCAGCGACATGTACGTGGATTCCGCGCGGTTGACTTCCAAGTCACAAAAGATTTAGAGATGTTCGCACTCGCGCGATCAAACACCGAGTTTCAAACTCGAAATAGCTTACAAGGCGCTCCCACATGAGACGACTATCTTGAGTTATTGCTCGTAGCAGTCGTTACACTAAAAATAACTTATGTCGCGTTTCAATCCGCGAGGTCTGTACAAACACCCTCATAATGTATCGCAAAAAGCGTGCATGTATACGATACTTGAACTCCCGCTCTGCGACCATTCGCAAAGCCATAATATAGCTGGCTGGTTGAGGCATAATGTTCAGCTATCAGGATTGACACCCGTCTCAAACGGTGCCAGAGGACGGGACAGATAAGGTAACAGAGCAATAACAAGGCGCACTAAAACAGCCTTAACTATAAAAACGGCGCAGTAAAGTTGTCTCCTGAGTGCACTCTGCATGGCGGTGTTCGCGAGTAAAGCCTCGCGACTGTGCCGCTATAGAGCTGGTGCTCGTAACCCGCGGGGCAAAGCATACATAGGACTTGTTGTATACGTGCAGCTGCAGCGTCGGAACACCTCGAGTTCCTTCTGCCTTTCTCCCGCCATTCATTGCGCCCGAGATTACAGCCGGGGGGTGGCCCAAAAGCGCTCGTATAATGTGTAACGATGTATAGGAATCGCGTATAGTGCCGCGTAGGACTAGCTGTAAACCTTCTTTTGCCGAAAGCACATCACTGCGATAACAATAGGACCGGCCGAGCGGAATCGCTAACGTAGAATAAGTTTTACCGTACATTCGCCGAGAGCCGCGTCACAGCGCCAGCGCCGTTATGGCACTAGACATATTCCCAACCCCTCTAAGCAAGGATCACGTTTAATGACGGCAATGTGCTCGTTAATATGTATACATACAGCAAACATAAGCTCTCCCCTATCGGCGGTGTGGAATACAAGGCATGGTGAGAATAATGACACGGAGGAATGACGACGCACTTTTTTTTTTTACTCCAGAGTGCGCAATGGTGAAGTTACTTGCGTGTGAGTGGAGTTGTCAGTTATGTTGGGCACACAGGGGCGTAGCCAGGGGGGGGGGTGGGGGGAGGGGTATAAGACCCCCCCCCCCGAAAATTTTCGATTTTGCATGTGCATACCTCTCAACGTGACAGTACAGTGTTTACCTGCGGCTTTTCGCGAGACAGTCCGCAAGATGTGGTTAGGTATACACGGGAGAACGAGGAGAAATGAAACTCTAAGAAAAAAAGAAGCAGGTGAACGACAATTGAGAATACTTTACACTTGTTTGCCATACGTCAAGTCCAAGTTACCTTTAAAAAATTACGCTTAGAGGTTACATTGCATGACGAATAATTGACACTTTGCACCCACTTCCAACAGCTACCAAGATATCGCTAGTTCAAGGCAGGCGAAAATTCAAGTGGAGGGGGGGGAGATGCTCCCCCTGGCGCCGCCCTATAATCGTCACTCGAACACACTAAAGAACCTGTGCACCAGGTTAAAGGCGCACGAAGATTCTAACGTGTACAGCTTAAAGCGCCATAGAAACGTTGAATTGCAGCGCAAAGGCTGAATAGCGCTGCTGATGTTTCAAGCGCTAGTGTTGTGTTTTTGCTGTACGTGTCCCCGTCAGGCACGTAGGCAAGGGGGGGGGGGGCCCGAAATTTGTCCGGCCTTCTACATTCCCGGGCAACTTTTGCTTTATTTTTGCCATGGAAAGACTTTCTTTCGAACAATTAGGCCTTGCCCCCCCCCCCCCCCCCCCTCCGAAAAAAAATCCTGGTTACGTGCCTGGTCCCCGTCCTTAGGTATTATCTGAATAGCAAATATAAAACAGTAGGGGTGTGCGAACATTCGAAAATTTCGAATAAAGAATCGAATAGTGCACATTCGAATTACCGAATGCTTTACGAATAATCAGCACCGACGGGAAAACCCCAATGGAACAAAAGGTTGCAACAAGGCGGGATCATTTCTTCTAGTGTTATTTACTGAATTACCAAGATGCATGTAGCCCAAGATTCTGTAGGACTAACGAAGCTATAGTGATCATCGAATGAAGGCGTACTTGCTTAAAACTTTATGGCGTCGCCGAAGCGAAAGTGTCCTCCATCCAGTGTTATCATCATGAGACTAATAACAATGTTCATTCATAAAACATTTTTAATTGATGGCTCAGTTCTATGCAAAAGCTGGTGACAAGGTACCACTTTGAATACTGAGGTAACTGCTGTATTTTGACCTGCAGATATAAAATACCTCGAGGGCTCTATAGTCGCTGCTGTATAGACAAGCGTACCTCAGTTTGCCTAATTGTGGCATTTTTTGTCGGTTAAAGAGTAATCGTAATGTTCCTATTTGCTACTGTTAAAGTTTGAAAATATGTTTCGAATAAAATGCTGTGAAATTGTAGGCTTGTTTTGAAAACTCGCTATTCGCACACCACTATAAAACAGTGACGAATTAAAGGTCAACAAGAAAAAGAAACAAACAAAAGAACCATCTCCAGTGACCAAGGAACTAAGGCTAATGTCAACCGACACTTAGTTCTTCCCGTCGGTAGGATCCGAACCCACAACCTTCGAATTACGCGTCCGATGCTCTACCGTCGGGACCGCCCTCTGGCGTAGCTGTGGGTTCGAATACCACCAGGGGCGTAGCCAGAAATTTTTCTTGGTGGGAGGGGGGGTTCAACCATACTTTATATATGTTCGTGCGTGCGTTTGTATGTGTCCGTGTATATACATGCAAGCAAAATTGAAAATTTTCCTGTCTACGCTCCTGAATCCCAGGTTGCTATTTGTAGGCACGGCGCGAATGGACGGATGAGCGAAAAAAGTTCAGCGAGAGATGGAGAAGTGAGTCTGGCCACATACGGCTGACAGAGCGAAACACAAAAAGGGTTTCACGTATATCGATGACGATGTGGAGCATACGCAGTAGAGACGGTCTTGAGAAAATACTTACATCGTCCTGTACAACTTAAACAAGTTATTGCCATTGGCAACAGAGGTTTAGCTAGATACCGACAGGAGGTCGATAAATAACTATAAGTCACGTTCTTATAGTCCCTTTTTCTCTCTTAGTTTAGATATTCAGCAACCCCGTAACGACGAGAAGCGCGAATCCACTGCACACGCAGTAATGTCTTCCAGAAGGGTGGTTTGCTTGCCAAGTTGGTATTGCATCTTGAAGATGGCAGAGGCGGAGGCGTATAGGAACATATGGAAACGGGGCAATGTCCTCCTTGCCTACGATTAAAGTGGGCCGCGGTTTAGTAGAAATCGCAATACTTGTACCAGCACAGACAAACCATACGTGTGGTCACACACTGAAATCGGTCAAATCGCACAAGAAGGAATCGGGCGTGGCCCTTGCCCTGCGGACCGGTATTTGGCGGGAGTAAGATCCCTAAGTTGTCTAGGGACGAAAGCAGCCTATCAGGATGTACCGCACCGTGCCCGTAACAGCACAAGTAATAAATAAGGTGCTGTCTGTACCAGCGCCACTCCCATTAAGAAGCCGACAGCGAATTGCATGTGCATTGACCATCCGTCGTAGAGCAGTCCACGCCACCCTTACGGTTGCATAGCCCAAGACATTCAGCCAGAATTAGCTTCCCAAAAGTTCGGAGGGAAGTGATCTCCACGGCAATATTGCTACTTCCTCACCATTACACCACCGTTCGCTTTCAGCCGTTTTTAATTTCAGCGGCACAATCAGCTTCTGCAACGACACTCGGAAAGCTCTCCGCGGAGCCGATCCACTCGTCGATACAGTGGTCGTCAACCCGGGGAAGTCACGAGAAGCAATGTGTACGCTCGAGATCAGCTATGTGGTGCAGCCTTGCCCTGCCCTACCCCCCCCCCCCTCCCCACACACACCTCCCGCGCTGCCTTGCCCCACGCGCCTTGAATGGCCGATCGACTTGGCAGAGAAGGGGGCCCTCGGGCCGGCGAGCGATCGAGCAGCGATGAAGTGGAGGGGGGGGGGGGTTACATTGGCAGCCGAGATGCCGAGGACGACGACGACGAAAATGACGACGACGCCCAGGGCGCGGGACGCACTTACTACTGCCTTCCTCGGCGGTACGAACAGCAGCCCGCGGGCCGTCTTGAAAACCGGTTCCCGTGCCTCCGCTGCTTCCACGGCTCTTTGCACTTTTCTTTCTTTTCTTTTCTGCGCCTCCTCCTCGGCTTCCTCTCCATTCTACGAGAAGGGGCGTGCGTACAGGGCCGAGCAGCGTGAGTGCCGTGGCGGCGGCGTGCGTAGCGTAGAGCCTCCGTGAGGGCAGCGCTGTAGTGTGTGTACGCATACGACGACGCGCGCCGAGAAAGGAGGCGGCGGCCGGCCGCCATTCACCCCCCCGAGCTGGTTTCTGTTTCCTTCACTCCCCTCCGTGGAATCCAAACTTTCTTTCGCTCTTTCCTTCCTTTTTTATTTCTTCTCCCTTCCTCTCTCTTATGCGCGCATGAATATACGGCACGCAACGCGCACTCTCGCGTTCATTCTCGCCTGCCTCCATCCACCACCACCCTGAACCGCCTGCCGCAGCATCGTTGGCCCAGGACGCTTGTTTGTGTGTGCGTGAGCGAGTGTGCGCCCGGACGTAGACATACACACGCACGCACACCAACGGACAGCGCGTGCGCGTATTTAAGTACCCCCTCGGTTATGCGTTCACGTACGTACGCGCGTGGTCGTTGCCGGAGGACCAGCGCTCGTCTTTCAGCGGGCTGAGAACCACGAGACGAGGCGGGGGGGGGGGGGGGGGTACGCATGTAGGCGCCCACTAGGCGAGCGCGGAATAAAGGGTCTCCTTGATTGCACCCTCGGGAAAATGAATGCGCCGGCCGCGGAGGAAGGAGCCAATCCCCCATTGTTGCCCGTGAAGCTGCGCCACGGCGAAGTGGCCCCGGAGAAAGTGAAGCGCGCCGTATAAAAAGAAGAAAAACAAGAGGTAGGGCGCCACTCAATGCACTGGTATCAATCATGCCTTCTCGGCCCGTGGCATCCGCTGACTGGCACGCGGGAACGCCGGCAGCCCGTCCCATCGGCGGGCGATGAGTATCATCGGCAGGCGCTGCGTGCTCTCCGGACGCCCGCGGACCAGCGAGACCCTCTCTCCACTCGATCACCTGCCTCCGGGCTCTTTCGTGCAACTAGAGATGCGCCTTCCGTTCCTTCTTTCTTTTTCGTTCTGTTCGCTCGATGATCATCCCCCCATAAAGTGCGCGATCTTACGCGCATCGTCCACAGCGTTGCGTGCACGACGTCCTTCCGTTCTCGCCGAAGCGAGCGCCCAGAGGGGTCGATGATGATGTTCTTCATCCGCCTCCTCATCTTTAGGATCGCGCTGGCCGGGCAATAAGTCTCGATATGTGAACTAGCCCCGCTCTTCAGTCAACAGCGCCAGAACGTGATCGGGACGGGACGTGAAGAGAGAGAGAGGCGAGAGTCATCGGGGTGTGCATTTCCTGAGGGTGGCCCCCGCTGTTTTTGCCCTCGCATGCCAAAGACGTGGGTAGCCTCATAGGAATCTGTGCGACCCGCGGGTGAAGGAAAAGACGAACCGCGGACGTTGCTCGTCCGCCACCAACACCCCACCTGTCCGGAGCGGGGGGTGGTGAGCGTGTGCGCTCACCATCCAGCCAGTTGTGCCATTCGTTCTCGGAACCCGCGCGCACTGCATACCGGCCGAGCGGCGATCGGCAGGCAGCGAGAGCGGAGAACACCACCCACGCGCTGGGGGCGCGTGGCCACTGCATTTAATAAACGGGTTTGCCATTGCCGAGAGGACGCTCACCCCGCATACCGGCCGCGCACCACACAAGCGTTTCTGGGGACACACGGTGTGAGTGGGGAAATGAAAACGGCCGTGGGACGGCGGTGTGCGAGCAGCGCTGACCCAGTTGGCACCGCCTGCGCGCAAGCAGTGGCGACGGTGCCGCGTTCCGGCCCGCGCCGGAGAGGTGTTGTTCGCCCACGACCGCGGCTTCGTCCCTGGGCAGACCTGCCGCCGCCGCCGTTCGCATGCCGCCCCCCAGCAGAAGCCACGTATTCCTGGCGGCGAAACCTCTCCAAGAGACAGGCGCGGAAGCGATTCGATGCAGATTGGAGAAGCCCGACTGCGCTTGGCGCAGCTGGAAATGCGAGAGCTAGGGACCCCGACGATGCTCCGCCTATATAGCTGCGCGTGTTGAACGCGTATTGAATACCAAATCAGCTCGGAATCGTTTGTTTTCCTCGAGAAGTGAGAGAGGTACGCATAAAAGAGCTTGAAAGGGGTCCTTCTGGCAAAGCGCCACGAGACGACGAAGCACACTCCGCATTCATTCCCGACACAGCGGAGACAGCGAGTCACCATGATTCAGGTAGTAGAGCAAAAATCACACGGACGGCGAAAGAGCAGGACGGGACAGTGCTCTTTCGCCGTCCACATGATTCTTTGCGGTATACTGCCTAAATAATGTACTATCCATAGGTCTGTCCTTCTGAGTCACCATTCCGTAAGAGAAAACGTCCCCCAAGCACCGCTGAAGCTTGATCGATTCCGAACCGGACTTGCCCACAAAAACAGATCGTCGTGCGAGGCAAGTTTTTCTTGTCCCGCGTGCAGGAACTTGCGCACCTCACGCCGACTTGACAAGTTCCATTCCAATCGACGGTCGATTGGAAGCAATTACACATTCGCCAGCAAAGAGCACTGTTTTGAGTCGATTCGACAAAACGAACAAGCGCGAAACGAAGGGTAGCGAGGCGAGCAGCTCTACACCGACAAGTGAAACTGGCGAACTGCTTCGCACTGCGCACGCTCCAGGACGTTCGCAAGGCCCAATTTCGAATCTCGACAAGTGCTTGCGCGCAGTTATTTTACGGTCAGGGCGGGCAATCTCTTTCAAAGGCCCTATCTCCTCTTCTATATTCCCGACTATTCGAACACGAAGAGAAAGTTGCCAGAGAGGATACAAAAGGTCGCATGCTTGGGGTCACGTAGAAGGTCGAAAAACAGAAAGACACGCTGCATGCAGGAACGCTCCGTATACGGTCCATCGAAAAAAAACGAGGAAAGCTGAGAGCGAGGATGTTTACGCGCAATGCCCACGCGTCAGGTCTCAGCTACCCCGTGGAGGGGCTACAGGGAGAGAGGGTATGAGAAGGGGGCAAGAGGCTTTCCTTAGAGAAGCTCTTTTTTCTCGAATCGCTGCCGGCCGCTTCTGCTATACGTAACGCCCACGATTGGCCGAGGTCGGTCAAGAGGAGCTTCCCAGAAACTCTGCCGGGCACCGAAAATAAGTTCGCCGTCAGCGTGGGCGGCTTGTTGGCCACCGACAGCCGACGCCTTCTCTTCCCGATTCCTCGAACTCTGCGGATCATCGCGCGGCGATAGCGAAAGCCCCGAAACGTATACGGCCATGCCACTTGATAAATTTGCGCACGAGCCAGGGCCTGGATACGAGGCAGGCACACACATACTATATATGCCCAATTCTTGTTGCAGCGGTGTTCGTACACAGGAAGCTCATTCAAGGATACTACTAACATCCGGCCCACTTCAATCAGGGTGTACCGACTCACTTCTCACTCTCCTCCTCGTCGCCTCGCACACAGAATGAAACGAAAGAGACGAGCTTCACTTGATGACGTTAAACAGCTTCCGATACAAGCATTGGTGTATCAGGAGGGGGGACCCCCCCTCACCGAAAACGTTTCTATCTATTCCCCTAGATACCAGCACATCTGTAAACGGCAGGTGGATGTGATTAGTTTGGTAACTGTTCCGTATATTTGACAGATCCAATATAAGTGCGCTAGAGTGTTCTTGTCGCGGTCCACACCGGTGTATTTTTCTTTTTCCACTGAAGAAAAAACAAATCGAGGCCTCACGTCGTCAGCACCGACCCGCACTGCTGAGACAAACACCTATATAGTAATTTCTCTTTCGCATGCAACGATAGATGTAAGCTGCTCAGTTCACACTCTACACATCAATTCGCACAAACAGGCGCCAGCCAATCGCGAGAATGGAAAATATTTATCAGCGAAGTCAGTTGGCGATTGACAGGTCAGTCCTTCAGTAAAAAAATATTTAGCGTGATATCCGTCCTCGATCTGGCAGTGCTTCAATGGTGCTGCGTCCACGCGGTAATCGTTAATTTCGTGCCAGTTGCATTTCCCTGCATCACGCGATACTCAACGGCACGCGCTTGTTTTCCTCGCAGAACTCGGAGTCTGAGCTTCCCGAGTGCGGCCCGCGCGCCGTGTGCAACCGCGTGGACACTTACGGCACCCCGTGGGTGGAGCGCCAGTGCCGCTGCCCGGGAGGTCAAAGCTGCCCGCGCAGCCTCGACGCCCACGACGGCCACACGGTGCGCGACAAGTGGCGCCTGCTCAAGCTGTGCGAGCCCGTGGACGACCTGCCCCGCTGCCGGTACTTCAGGGACGCCGCCTGGACCGTGCAGGTACGCATTTATATATACATACAATAGCAAACTGCCGCGCGCTCTCCTTCCAACCAGAGCAAGCGCCGATAGCAGGACTTTGCGGCACTTCGATTTCAATATAATAATTGTTGGGGTTTTACATCCCAAGACCACGATACCATTACGAGGGACGCCTTATAGTGGAGGGCTCCGGAAATTTCGACTACATGGGGCTCTTTAAAGTCCACCTTAACCTAAGTACACGGGACTAGCATTTGGCCTCCATCGAAATGCGGCCGCCGCGGCCGGGATTCGATCCCGCGAACTTCGAGGTCAGCAGCCGAGTACCGACCACTAGACCATCGCGGCGGGTGGCGCTTCGATCTTACGCGGCTATTTATAGCGCAATCTCATTTATCAGGACACAGACTGTTTTCGTACGAGTGCACAAACAGGTTTTATAAATGCATGAAGTTTAAATATCACAGCAACGGCTGGCTGACCCGCGTGAAAGATTAGGCGGAAGGGCTTGCATTTATGCCTAAGGCTAAATGTCGATAACCCGGTGGCAACACGCGAAGCATATATATTATGTGAAACTAACAAGCACAAGATGAGCATAAAGAAAGACGTTATACCCTTATAGTTGTCACTGCATAGGACTAACGAAGTAGCGCAGAAGAAAGCAATGAGCCATCACTTGCCCTAAAGGATGAAGCCGAAGCATCATGACGCAGTGCTTGTAGAAAGTTCTGAATGGCAGAATCGACACAGTCCCATAAAGATTACAGCCTCACTGGCGTCCATGTGTCCTACCGAACTCATTATATACAGCAAAACATTTACAATAACCCTATATCACTTGTCGATTGTACGACTCAGCCTCCGTACGATTCAGCCTCCGTGCGTTCCGGAAAGGCGATGCGACCTTATAGTTACACCACGAGCTTCGTTTACACAAACTAGACGCGAGTGGGTGGAGTCAGTCGTCGAGCTGACTTGGGCGAGTCAACACATTCCTGGATTTACCGACTCGCCGTTGTTCACACCAACTCGGCGAACAGTTTTTAGCCTTGCAAACCGGCTCCGTCGTGTTCAAGCAGACACATATGCTGCATACACCAACATTTGGAGTCTTCAGCGGTGATCTAACCACCACGCTGCCCTTTCCGCAGGCGTCCCCGTCGAACGGCACAATGCAGCAGACGGTGCACTGTCTGTGCCCACGTGGCTCGGTGGCCTACATCTTCAAGCACCGGCAGCCGCAGTTGAAAGGCTCCAATCCGCAAGCTACACCATCCGTCCTACGCTACGCCTTCGCCTGTTCGCCACTGAGCGTGAGTATACCTATCAACATACGTGTAAACCATGAGCACGCTACGTGCTGGTTCATGTGGTTTGAGGAGTCGCTCGAAGGATTTCACGACAGACGGTTGCTTCGTCCGCGATGCCTGCTCGCCGAGCACCTCTCGCCGATCGGGGCTTCGCCCCGTCCGCGATGTCCTCGTGCCAAAGACTTCTCGCCGATCAGGGCCCCGCCCGCGAACTTCCTTAACCGATTCCCCCCCCTGCTTTCCTATCATTCTTTTAATCCCTACTTATCCCTCCCCTGAGAGCTACTACTGAGGTGTCCTCCACTGCGAGATACAGTTGCGGGGCTCTCTTTTATCTTCCCTTCCTTTTATTTTATTTTAAAATCACTCATAAAAAAAAGTTCATGTGGCGATGACGACATGCATGCGACAGTCGATGCGCAGCTTCTCGGTACGCATTTCTCAACGTATACGCTCCCCGTTTTATACATACCCGGAGCTCGACTGGCAACAAATCCCGCTGGTGATTGCCATAAAGGTAATAAGAAAAACAAGCCTTATCTCGTGTTGAAACAACGAGAGAGATTTCTGTTTTGAGCAGTAACCTAAAATGTCAGAGGAGTGAGAAAGGAGAAGTTTATTCTCAGAGCTAAAAAGATACCGAGGGGCTAACCCGCCAACAATAGTATAATGAAGAAACCTTTAAGCGTGGGTTCGTAGAAGAACGTGAGACGTTGACACATTCTCTTCTGGAAAGCGAGCGATTCCCGCAGACATCGCTCCGCGAAACGAGCATGCAGCTCACGGCCGCTAGTCGAGCTGCCGTGATAAACATTACACTAAATGCCTGATTGCCAGCGAATGAATCTCGGGACTCGACTAAGGCTCTTGCCAGAACGACGGAAGTGAGAGACAACGGTTAAAAGAACGATGCCTCAGACATTGACTGGGGGCGTCCTGTTTCTGGCCCGCAGGTCCGTGTACGGCTGAACCGGAAGACGAGGGCCGGAAGACAAGACAAACATTCACGTTAATAGGCGACATATATACAGCTACCTGCGCGTGGCATCGACACGTGTCCATATAGCACATCAACACTTCAGCATACACAAATGTCTGGCGAGCTATATTCGGTAGTAATTCATTGCGGCTCCGTGTACGCGTCTTTTTGCGCTATACTTAGAGAGTGAAAATGATGTGTGAAAAGGGGGCTAGCTTTTGCTGTGCGGTACAACTAGGTGTTCACAAGCGTTTGTCCTTCCATCGCAGAGGCTGCGCTGTCAGCGGAAGGAGCCCTGCCGCCTGTTCACGGTGCGCAAGAGGCCCGACGTGGAGGAGGTCAACGCCAGCACGCTCTGCCAATGTCCCCGGGGATGGCACTGCCCCGGCAAGCACACCGAGGCCGTGCCCGGACCACGGTACGACCGGGTACGGACGTACTCGGCCTACTGCACCGCGCCCGACCACTGATCGCGATGTAGCGGGGCGTGAGACCCCGGCGCCCCCGCCACATGTCACAGAAAAAAAGACACTTTGCCCGTGCATCGAGGAATCACGATAGTCCACTGATGAAAGACCTCTACCGTGAATTTGCCGTAGACTGTGCTATCCAGCTTCAAGGATCGCGTTTAGCAACGGACGCAAGTCTTCTAAACCGTTTCTCGTCACGGCTGAGACAAGCTGCCGAAGCCAAACCGACACAATTCAGCAGCAACGTCGACAGTGAACCAATCCTCGTGGACATTCAATACCTTGCGCCCAAACATGAAACGCTCATCGATGGAACAAAACGAAAGGGAAAAAGGACAAGGTAGGATCAGAAGAAGACAGCGTTCTCGCAGATCAGAATTCGCCAGCGAAAATCGCCCGAAAGCGAGCATTCGAAAAGCTTCTTTAGTTAAAGGCATACACGAGTCATTCGAAGAGAAAAGGCTGGGTTCCATGGACGGAGCATGAAGACAGCAAAGGAAGCATACGGACTCTCGAATGTGACGAAGGGTGACGTGCAAACGGAATCGCAGGACCGGTGACAAATCGCATGGAAAAAAAAAAAAAAAAAGCTGTGGCGACTGAGCAACGATGACTAACGCCTTCAACCAGCAGCCCAGAAGAAGTCAGTGTTCCTCATTTCGCGCACGCAGCAAAAAGGAGCGGAGCCTCTCTGCCCCGAGGCTTCTTCTCTCTGCGCTCAAGCAAGTTGCAAGCCTCCGTCTGGTAGCAATTCGTGTCCGAAGAAGGCAAGCGTAAATTAGCGGGAGAGAAGAGCGAGCGGCGCATGCAGTGCTTGTCTGCAGGGAGGGCCGGCCAAGAAAGGAAGGAAGAGGGGGCCTCCGAAGTCATTCGTCGCGGTGGGTAGCCTGGCACATCCCATCGGCGCCACACTGACTCAAGATGGCCGAAGGCCTGGGCGTGGTCACATCCGAGAAGCAGCGTGGACTCCATGCCTGCCAACGCGGAAGTCGCCGAAACGCTCACGGCCGAAACAGGACACCGCAACCTTCGAGCCCAGCAACATTGGCAGTTGGTATAACACGCACGAAGACGCCGATTCCGCAGAAAACACGGGCTGTGGAGCTACACCTTGGTATAGTAAGGACGGAGGAAAAGAAAGCCACTTTCGTCCGTGACCATACCTAAATTCTCCGCTTCTCACAAGGAACGTTCCGAGGGCGTCATGGCGTCTGCGGCCGCCAAAAATACACAAAGGGACAGCGGATGTTTGCATACGGGCTGTGCATACGGGTTGAGAGCAGCCGGCGACAGTTTCGGACGAAGCAGGGTCTTATTCGTAGTGAGTACTCAGTGAGGACCTGAACTGTGTGGAGACGATGTCGCCGCAATGCATTGTCGCTTGATCGAGGGAGCTGCCGACCGACAAACCAGTCAGCGCAACAGACACTCCGGTTGCGCTGACTGGTTTGTCAATGGAAGTATAAGCACGCGCGAAATAGGACCCGCCCTCCTCGGAGCGCTTACGAAAAAGGCCACCGGTGCGACTCTCTAAGGCCTACTGGTGCTGGATGCAAAAAGCGTGGACCAGGGTGTGCGGAGGGAGGACTTCTGCAAATATGGGCAATGGCAAACACTTCGTGAACGAACTCGAAAAGTTGAATTCACAAAACGGGCATGAATCCACGCGCTCCGCCAATACGGGTCGGTGCTGAAACGGGGCTGTCTGACGCGTGCAGGGACGACAGAAGGGGAATTTCGCCGTTGTGTGGTGTGTGTGTGTGAGTGCGTGAACGTGTGAATGGGTGCGCGTACTGCAAAAACAGGACCGAGCACGGCCGCTAGGTGCCGCTTCGGGATCACCTGCATGCGATGATGTTGTTCCGGTGGGACTTACGCCGTCTCAGCCACAACGGCCGGCATCAAACTGCGCCTTCTTGTTTTTCTTGCTATTTTACTGTAGATAGACTTTCTTTCTCAAAAGAGGCGGAAAGAAAATGAGTGTTGCCCGTTTTTTTACTTGTACAGATGTAAATAAGCCAGAAGGTTGTTATCAATAAATATGATTAATGAAATCATTACGAAATGGGAGTAGTTTTCTCTGCGATAATGGGCGGACAACGTGCGCCATAAGGACGTCGGGAGAACAAGCAGAAAAAGAAAGCGCTTCTTGGGAAGGCACAAAAAACACGCACTCAAAGGTACACAAGACGCTCGTCATCTGCGGCTCTGCTGCACGCGCTTCCTGCGTTTTATGCGGGCCCTGGCTTCCACTGGGAGAGGCAGGCAGGTACTACACCGCAGTATACAGGCTCCTCCTCGCCCCATAAATAAGCCCACCCGGAGGAAGGCCGATTAAGGTGACCCGGTGCCCGCCTCACAACAAAAGGGTCGGCGATGACCTCCGTGACCCCCCGCGTGACCCCCTTCCCTGCTCAAATTTACGATAGCGATAAAGAGTTATTAGACGTGGCAGGGGCGCCCGTTCCCACGCTGCTCGTACACGCGCATCGCGCGGTGCCCTCTCCGCCGGCTGCTGCTGCCTGTCGCCCGCGGCTGCTGCCCCGCTCTTCTCGCGTGCGCCGCGGAGACGCGGCTCGGAGGCCTGCCCCCGGCCGCATACGCGGTGACGCGCGCACGCACGGAGAGGACGCCGCACTATCGCAACGAGCCATAGGCTGCCGTTGGAACCTCGCTCGCTCGCGCCGAAATTGCCGCTTAAGGAGCCCCGGATGGACATTGGCTATCGTGTCATCTATATCTGACAGGCATCACTTGGAACGCGGTAAACAAGTCGTGCGGTTGCCCCTGTCGGGAGCCCCCGACCTTCTCGTACACGGTTGCGCGCCGGGGTTCCCGCAGGCGCCGTGTCGCGGTAGGAAAGATGGACATCGGACCCCTGCTAATCTCCGCGACGGGAGGGGCAGGCACCCACGCGTGCCGCGTACAAAAGCACGAGCAGCCCTTTTTCGCAGGACTTCCGCACGCACGCGGGCCGCCCAGTGGTGAGGAAGAAGCACACCGGCGCGCTATCCTAATGACAGTAGTGCGCGACGAGCCGTCTCTTGGCGTACACAGACGCGGCGCCGCTCCAGGGGCGCGGGTGGCTCCGTCTCGGCTCCCGAACGCACCGGCACCACCGGAGTGGGGAGGTGGTGCACGATATTTCAGTTTCAAGGTCACAACCCAACCTCCCACCCCTCCGCACGCATATGTTCGGAGGGGGGGGAGCAGCAAGGTGAAGGAGGGGCCGCGAGAAGGGAGTGGTGCACAACGGGCGCCTTCTCCGAACGCCACAACCTGTGCCCCTCTGCAGCGGCAGCAGACGGTGGCCCGTCTCTCCCTTGTCCCGCGCGCCAGGCACCTCCACGCACGCTGACTCGCGGACGCCACCGAGTCCGTCTGCCAGGGGCCTTCCTCGCGCGACTGTCTCCTGCCACTACTATTCAGTTCCTTCCTTTTTTTACGCCCCATGCGCACACAGCACACCCTTCTCGGTCTTCCCTCCTTTTATTTTTTTTTCTTTCGCTGACTTCGTCGTGATCTTCGTGCCGGTTCACCTCCCCTCCGGCGGTTAGGCGCGGGGAGGAAATAAAAAGAATAAATAAAAATAAGCACCAGAAAAATAAACAAGAAAATAAAAAGGTAAGTCGCATGGCGAAGACGGTGCGCCCCCAATACTGGACGCCTCTGTCCTAACGAAATTCAATGACGCCTTAGTCCTTACTACGGCGCATTGAACCTATCACCGCCGCCAAGCGCTGCTATGTATGCACAACAGCGCGTCTTTGCTTTTTTTCTTTATCATTTCATTAGCGAGGCCGCAGCGAGCCAACTCGTAGGCGAAATTCGTTGGCAGGTGTTGCTCGCAACTTGACGCGACAAGGAAGTCCCTGAGCATTCGCTGCGTGCACACAAAAAAAGGAAAAGCGACGCGTCAATCCACAGAAGTTTCCTCGCGGCTCGCAAAGCGCACACAAATGCGCAAGCTCCGAGCTCGGCTTTACGAAGCAGCCCGAGACCACACTTCTTTACGAATGTCATCAGGAACGAACTTACCCGCGCCCCGAGCTTCGTCGTGCCGCTTCACTACGAAGGTTTTTAAGACATGTTGCTCGTAGACGCAGTTGTGAAGCACGTTGAACTGGCACGTCGAGGAGTCGCAGCTTAATGAAGCCAATGAAAACGCGGGCAAAGTAATATGAACCTTTAATTGAAGCGTACAATTTTTAAGGAATTGAGGGTGGACGAAAAAGAGCTTCTGCCGGTGGGAGGCGAACCCACAACCTCTCCGCATTACGGGCGCATTCCACTTTCTTGGGTATTTACGCACGGGAGTCAGCCCCGCTAGTGGCGATGGCAGCGGAAGTTTGCAAATACTTCTTGCGGAGAACCTATCGACACGTTTCTTGGCTTTAATCAGCGTGATTGCGCGTTTACACCGTCTCAGCGTCTGTTCGAATGGCCTCGAGAGATCCCAAAGGTGCGCCGGTGCGATTTCGGACGTCGCGAGACTATGGTAAGTGCCGCGCAACGTGAATGACAAAAAGACTTAAAGAACAGAAAGTCCTCAGCCACCGCTGCCATGGCAGCTGCGCTTAAGCGCGCTGCTTCGAGTTTTCCGAAGTTTTCGCCTACAACCCTTGTTTAGCCATACAATAAAAAGCAACACAAACAAATTCAGATAAACAGAGAAAAGATGAGCAGCTCAACAGTCGCGAAGATGAACACTGAAGTGAAATTAGTAAGTGAATGAACGACAGTATAGGCTCTTCACTTTGGCGGTGCGGCCTAGCTTTTGCGACGCCACATAGACATAGATACACCGATAACCTCTCATTATTCTTCGAATAGAATTCTCTTAGAACTGTTGCAACACTTCATCGGCCCGTGGCAAGACAGCGGTTGTGCGATGCGCAACACAAAAGCGCTGTTGGTGTTCTTGAGGAACACTCCACTTAACCAAAGTTTGTGAATGACTAATTTGTGTATATATGTGCGTTTGTGATCTGTACGCACTAATTGTGTGTATATGTGATCATTGTATATATCATAGTCATCACCCGACACGTGAAGTAGCAAGCCAGGCGACAAACCAAGCTAACCACTCCGGGAATTTCATTAAAGGTTATTATCTATGTCTCATCGAATAGGTAATTTTGCCAGGTCAGGCGTACGCCTATTTTGTTACGTAAAGAGACACAACACGTTACTGTTTACGAGTTTACTGTTACGTTACTGTTTACAGGGAATACAGTTTCCTGCAGTGCAGCAGGGAAGTCGGTGTTTGAGTTTCGTGGAACACACGCTCTCGACACTCGGATTTGACACATGCGTGATGTACAGTAACAGCACTTGAATGCAGAAGCGGCTAGCGCGTAGTGACAAAGTATAGTTCCCTTGTAACTAACTAGTGGCACCAGCGGGTAAATCGGCGTTATGCGATCGCAAAAGCAAAAAAAGGTGCATCAATGAGGCCATACAATACACGCTACAAGTACCTTTGTATTGAATTATTACAGATAGTAACATAACAAGTATTACAGAATGCAAATGCAGGACAAATACCTATGACATGGCAAGAGGGCCGTAGACGAGAGCGACATCACATTAAGAGCACTTCTAAAGAAGTCTATACCTTGCGGGCTGCAAGTCTTTCTTTGCAAAAATATTCTCAGTAATACGGATCACGCTTTGATTGCGCATGATTTCATAGGCCGCGAATTGACGCGGGAACTAATGTCAAACATTAAGAATGCTAGGAAACGTACAGGGACAGCTGGAAAGCCTGGAGCCAAAAAAAGAATCGCACGAAGCGGCAATGAACGATAGACCTTCCCTATCCTCACGAGCACATTTTTACGCTAAAACTAGTTAGCAGCGGTGTACGCGCACCGAAGGCTGTCGCACAAGAGAAGATATACGACCGCTCTATGTTTCTACGAGGACCCAAGGTCAGATAGGATCATTCAGAAAAAGAGAGAGCGAAATGCATCGTGTCCATCCTTTTCCCACAGGCTGCTCGCACTGCTTTTTACTTGAAAGCTTTCCTCGGCGACGACGCATCTTCCATCTTTCCGTTCGCATAACGTCGCCACCGGTCCCGCGTATAGATCTTCTTCTTCCCCTTTGTATTTACCTGCCTACCTTTACTCACACAAGACGCCCATCCATCTAAACGTCGCAGATAACGGAGTTGCATTATGCGCCGACTCGCACCCGTTACGTACGAGATAAAGAGCGAGAGAGAGACGAAACAAGAAAGCCATGCACAAAGACGCAGAAAAGGTGAAGACTGTGCCCGTCGCGAAGGAGCGGCCGTGCCGAACAAGGATGCATATATTACCGGCCGAGGACACGGGCGCATCCTGGCGGCAGTACATAAAACTCAATGCGGAAGGCGATAAATTTCTCGCGATCCCGGCAGCGAGCAAACTGAGCCCAACGAGGCGTGACATTCGAAAAATGGAGCGGAGAGTAAAAGAGGGCGAGGGTGCTGCCACGGGCTTCCCTTCACACAGGCACCAGCCACCACAGCGTTGAGCACGAAGGCAGCACGAGCTTCCACGGCAGTGCGGGAAGGGATCGCGGGGAGGGAGGACGGCGAGAAGGAGGAGGCATCGCTCTCTCTCAGCCCCCCCCCCCTCTTTTTCCTTTTAACGTCCGCGGGAAAAACGCTCAGGTAAGTAAACAGACGCAACACAATGCTCGAGGGAAATAGCATTTAACAACACATCAAGGCGGGGTTGGGGGGGGGGGGGCAGCCAGCGGTGAATGAGGGAGCGCAACACACACACACGCACACCTGGGTCAGCAAAATTTGCGCATGGACACATTTTAGCGCACACACCTGCTTGCCTCCGCTTTCTGACATACACATTAGCCGAGCGAAAACGTTTCCCAAATAACCTCCAAAGTAGCATTGCTCTACTGAATCTATACGCACGGTAAAGTGTGGTGGGTTGGGCAAGGCTTACAGTCGCGGTACATCACTTGGTTAATTTCGTCATTATTCTCGAATTAAGAAGCATGACACTTTCTACTCTTGGAATCAAAGTGTGAATAGGAGGGTGAAAGCATTTTAAGGAAGGCAAGCTACTATAGTCAAGCCGTGAGCAAGCTACTTATCAATCACAACTAACAAGTGGCAGCGTCCCAACGTCATTACCGCTATGAAAGACGCCGCAGTGTGGAATTATATATTAAGGAGCTTAAGTATAAGAGACCACCAGCGTAGCCAAGAGCGTACGCGGGTCTCTCCATTAAAAACGGGGGAGGGGGGGGTGAGAGAGGCAAGCTTCACCGACCCCCCCCCCCCCCCCTTCCTCCACTGGTCGAGTCTTGAAGACAACAGGCTTCGCAATGGATGCAAAAAAAAAGAAAAAGGAACACATCTCCACGAAGTCAATGATGACGAGTAGGCGAAGCTAGGTCCTAAGCTCCATGTCTGCGTTGTAGTCGCCGACTAGCATAAAGGGTTTGTGCTTGTAGGAGTTTTATATTGTTCTGTCACAATTATGATTGATATTAGTATACTGTTCAACCTTTCTTTTGTGCCTCACATATGTTACCCGAGCGTTGTTTCAGATAATGTAAATTGAGTGACATAAAGTGACACAAAGAGTCGACGACAAAACTCGGTCCTAAGGTCCATAATGTGTACGTTGAAGTCGCCGACTAGTATAAAGGGTTTGTGCTTGTAGGTGTTTTTATATTGGTTTGTCACAATTATGATTGTCGTTCGTCTATTGTAAACCTTTTTTTTTATTCACATACGCACGCATGTTTCGACTATAGCAACGGCTTCTAACCACCATGACAGCGGACAGTGAGCGCCGGCGACAAATCTAGGTCCTAAGGTCCATAATGTCTGCGTTGAAATCGCCGACTAGTATAAAGGGTTTGTGCTTCTAGGTGTTTTATATTGTTCTGTCACAATTATGATTGATATTATTCTATTGTCAAACCTTTTTAGTGGATTTTACAAGGTGCTGTGCCGTGGACACGGACACCACACAACGGGCAAGCCGAGATCATAAATTGCTTCGCCCCTAAAATGAAAACGAAGCGATGACGTGCTTCCCACAACGGCAGGATTTTGGTAGGAAAGTGATAAAGTAATGGAATGGCTGTAGTAACCTGAAAATGGAGCCGCGAGACATTTGTTTCGTTTTATTTCTTTTATTTACAATTTATTGAACAGATTTAAGCGGATATCGCGTCGCTTCCAATCACTAACTTGAAGGAAGCGAAACGTCTTTAAACAACACAAGTGCGCCACGGCGACAACGAATGCTAAATAAATGGTAAACATATTTTATAATGCCAAGTACGAACACACACATTACTTTTGGGTGATTCCATTGGTTTTGCTGCCCTAAGCTATTCGACCGCAGTTACGCTATACTTAAACAAAGGCCCGTAGGATCTGCCGCTGAATAGTAAAAGCACAGGTGATTTATGCAACCTGCCGGGCGAGTACAACCGATGGAATGACAAGGCCAAGACTTCTAACTTTTATGTAATGAGCGAATGGGGCGAAAACGAGGGAACAGCGAAAAACAAGGCCAGTTCCGCCCCCACCACCACCAGTGCACCACCTCTCAAGGGAAACCCCTGCTCCAATCAGCATCAAGTGTACACGCCTGTGCATTACGCAACTCTCACGCACGCACACCACCCAACACAGGCGTTTTGCTCTTCCTTCAATCACTTCCCCGACCAAGCTGGATGTCGTGCGCCTGTGCCGATCGAGACCCGTCGTACACACATCTCCTGCGGTAGTGTGTAGCAGCCAACAGCACGTTGTAGAGTCGATATACATTTCAAAGCAACCACGTCAGACTACGAGAAACGAACGCGCGAAGGAAAACGGCAGCGCTTGACTACGATAACACACTTACACACACACAGGAAAAAAAGAAACAAGTAACAAAAGAAACGACCCATCTAACATCACAGCTCGTTGCCAAGAGGATATATAGACGGCATGGTCCAATCAGCGACGCGTGCGAAGGACGAAAGGGTGAGAGAGAAGGGTGCGCCGTGTACACGAGGGATATAACTGATCGATGGCGGCCAACAGCAGCAGCAGCAGCAACGGCCGCCACGGTGTCCTGTATGAATGAGCCAGAGATCGGCCGAGCCGATTGCGAGACGTGCGCGTATACTACACACTACGCGGCTATGGTGGCCATAACGCGGCGAAGGCGGAAAGCGCGCTCGACGGCGCCAGCCATTATTAACGCTCCCTTAAATACTACGACACGACTACTACGCCGAGACTCTCTTTTATCTGCTCGGGAAGGGAGCCAGCCCGCCAAGGCGACGCCATTCACACGCGCCTCGCTGTATACGCCGCATATCGAAGTGCGCGACAAAGAATATGGCTCCTTTTTTTTTCTTTACTGCGATGGCAATTATGCGGACCGCAATCACGAAGTCTGTGCCATGACCGTGCCTGTGGTGTAGTATAGTAGGCAGTATAAACTACATTGTTAGCGGGGTTTCTGGTCAAGTGGGTGAGGTTCTCTGTCCGGGGCTCCACTAGCCTTTGTGGCTTTAATGGGCAATGGTCGAGCAGAGCTAGCAAGCTCCGCCAATCCCCGCTATAGAATGTCAGGTCTGTGGGGGTGCTATCACCCGCTGTAAAGTCGTTTTCGCTTCATGGCGCTCGCGCGTCGTAGTTAACGTAGTTAACTTCGCCGCCGAGCGAGTGATGGCGCTGTGCTCGCGCGGTGGCACCAGTGGCGCCGCCTGCCGAGGAGCGAGGTTACGCGGACGCTTGAGGGGGAGCTCTCTTGGGGTTTGGCGCGGCGGGTGTGAAGGGTCTGAATGCTAAGATGAGAAAGAAACGATTAGATGAAAGCAAACTAGGAAATGGACAGTATGAGAACAGTGTATCAGAAGCTTTTAGGTACGAAATGAAATGTGAACGAACGTTTTTTCAGCGATTCGCCTTTTTCTTTATCCTTCATCTTGTACAGTGACCTTACCGCCATATATGTATACATGCATCTATTGCCAGTTGCCTACGCTACACTCCGCAGCATGACAGCGAGCATAGGGCTCTTCATTGCCCTTTGGAAAGTAGATTCCCTCTGATACTTTCATATTATCTTCCTGATAATCCTCATTCTGATGTTGGATGAAGTGAAACATGACTTCGTTCACCTCGGGTGCAACCAAGACTTGAACTCAGTCAGATACAGAAGATACAGAAGACGGTTAACATAAAACTGTCAATTACAAATATGATACTACAGTACGTACATCGTCATAGCAATGTCATATGAAATATGTTTATTTCATAGCCTCACAATACTACTGCTATCCGCTCCTTTCGCTCGCTCTCTCTCTCCATTGGCAGAGTGCTTCTAGAACACTTGGTGGAAGGCCGTGCAATCGACAAACGAGGAGACGTGAATACGACTGCTTCACAGGTGGGGGTCTTCAAACTGAAAGGAACGTACACGAAGCTGCGCAATGCGACAAGTGGAACTGCACTCGGGAGTCTAAAGCGTACGATGGCAAGGGCGATAGCAGCCACATTACAGACAAAGCCGGGTGTACTTCCCACCACCGTTACACAACGGCAGCGTCAGACTAATTAATTCCCCTGTCTTTTCATCTTCCACCTCTCCCGCCCCACCCATACTGCCCCTACTGAGAAGCGAAGCCCACAGTGTCTCAGTGGCTACCCCCTATTCCTTCACCCCAGTGATGCTACCGAGGACTTCTGATTTGGAGCAATTTTTGGAGCAGCAAAATTTCCGTTTTGGAGCACTTTGGAGCAGGAGAAATTTTCATCTTGAAGCACTTTGGAGCAGATAATTTTGCATCTGGGAGCACTCTGGAGCAGCAAATTTTAGATCCTGGAGTGCACTACAGAATCATATAGCATTAACATTCAAGCACCTGAAAATTATTATGGGGCTCTTATGAAGGCTAGAAATATTTGGATTCATTGCAATTCTCACGGAAAAAATCATCTCAGGAGAACTCCATACTTCACTCGCTAATGAAAAAATAGAGAGAGAGAGAGAGAAATAGATTAAAAAGAAGAGGCAGGGAGGTTAACCTGGTGCGAGTGACCGGTTTGCTACCCTGCATAGGGGTGGGGATATAGGGGTCGGAAAGAGGACAGAGAGAGAGAGGGAGATAAAATAAAAACAAAGCAAAAAATGCACACACATGCAGGACGTCCTATCAGAGCCGTTCCGATAGACCGGTTGAACGCAGAAAGCGCATTAGCGCCTGCACAGCCTTCTTCTGTGACGTTAAGTCCTGTCGGTGGCGCAGGATTTTTTCTTCCGAAAGAGTTCGGTCGTCCAGTTTATCAAGCGCGTTGCAAAGCGACTGTCCTTGCGAACAGTACTGTGGAAAGTCGCACAGAATATGCTCAATCGTTTCATCACTTCCGCAGTGGTCACAAGCTGCGGTGTCGGCCATTCCTATGCGGAACGCGTACGCGTAGGTAAATGCGAAACCCACCCATAACCTGCAAAAAATAAGGACTCATGCAGTTGAGTGCTCTGGATTAGCCTCTTCGGCGATTATTTTCGACACTAGCAAATAAACAGAATACCGGATAAATAAAATTGCAATTTATGAAATAAAAGTCTAAATATAAATACATCTATGTGCTTATCAGCAGACGTGGTAGACAAACTCCGTGATGTACAGCAGTGCCTCAATGCCAAAGAGCCACAGTGTCCCTAATGCCTTCCCTTAAGAAAACTCCAAGGCGAAAGCCAGGTTCTTTTTCTTCTCGATCGACGGGTTGATTCTCCCCCTCGCTCTCTGCAAGCTTTCTGCACCTCACATGGTTTTGCACTACCTCCTTGATCGGTGCACTGATCACGGAAGCAGTGTAAAGCGACGATGTCATGTGATTACATCATCACGTGACATCACGATATATGACGCCATGTTGGCGTCACAAGTTTTGACGATGTATGACGTGATGATGACGACATCACATGATTATTTTTTACATCAATCGAACGCCTCCGACGGTCAATTTTCGTGTTTGATAAAGCATCTAAGGCTTTCGCATTATTATTGCGTACTGAAAGTTAACAGCCTGGCCGTTAACAACCTGGCCTTACATACCAAACTGTCCACCACCATGTCACCTTTGTGCCATGCGCGAAACGGCTTCGCTTATCATCCACTTCACAGCTCCTCAATTTTTTTTTAAATTTTTATTGTGATAGCAATTATATGGACACACTAGGCGGATTTTTACCGTCGCTGTTGCCGTAATTTCCCGTATAAAGTCCAAATTAATAACATCACCACGCGCATTCTAGCCGCGGGTAAAAGCTCGCGAGCGCTGGCGACGAACGCGGCTGAAGCGGAGATTAAACTAGCCGGCCGTCTGTCTCCGTCGCACGGACAGCGCATGAGACAACATCTTCCCGCGTGCGGGCCTGCCGTCGATTGCTCATCAAACATAGAGGAAACGGCCCGCCAGTCTTTCGCAAGGAGCATGAAGGGACGCCAGGGGAGCAGGGGGAGGGGGGACAACAGCATCGTTCCAAAGGCACTGTCGCTTGCGCGCGCGCTATCTCGAGGCATCAGGAGACGGCTCGTAAACTTGCTGTGCTCTCAACGCTTACTTCGCGTTTAGAGAACTCAGAGCACGAAAACACTTCGGTTCCTGGAGCGGCCATATCCCCTTAAACCAGCGTTTTGTTGAGTTACGCGAGATCGGATCCAAAAGAGTTAGCTGCTAGCCTTACTTCGTTTAACAATACAATTTGTTGATATCGCATTCATTGCTTCGCCCTTAAGCGAAACTGAGTTTTTTTAACCGTCAGCTATTGACCCTCGAACGCGAGGGGCGGACGTGTAACATGGCGCAGCCGCTTCACTGTGGGCCGTCAGCGACGGGCCCGCTACAGCTGCGCATTTGCGGCTGCTCCGACCAGGAGATATGCTTTTATTAATCAGATGACATTTTTAAAAAAAGCAAGAAAAAAAATTCGAATTGGAACCCTAGCTCGTGAGCTCGAAAGGGCAGGGCCTTTTAGGGGGTATTTACCGCAGAGTGATTACAAACTCGGATGTGCTGGTGGAAGGAATTATGAAAAAGCTCTTCTGGATGAAGATCCATGGATAAAGTATATCTGAGGAAAAGTGTCAACGCGTTCCCACCGTTCGCGTGCTCTTCCATAAACGCGAAGCAAGGAAAATCCGATATTGTTTCATATCTACTGCTAGCGATCCCAGATTTCATTCCGCGATGTCCAGAAACAGAAGTGACAGACATTTTAGCGGCACGCATGTAGTTGTTACTGAACATTGCTTTCCTTACGTGCCGTGCGACGCTTGAAACGAGCTATCAGCAGCGTTTCTATAGAACAGACGACGTCCGCCGATGAATCGCCGTCGCACTTTCTCGCTACCGAGAGGCGTAGACGTCACGAGCCTCTGCGGAGAGCGCATTTTGCTGTGGAACCGACTTGCAGAACAGAAGCTGCGTCGGCACCGTGCATGGCATTGTGGCTTACTCGGGACGCACCCACGAGCGCTATTTATTCAGCGGAATAATTCTTGGTCCATGGTTGCGACTTTGGCAGCCCCAAAAATCAAGCTGCACATGTTCTGACGCACCGGCGGTGCGATTGCCGGTGACAGACGCCCCCAAACCTGAGACTCTGGCGCAGTTTGGCGCAATTTTCGTCGATATTATCAGGATGACGCAGTAAATATAATTTGGCGCACTTTGGCGCAGTTGGCGCAGGAGTGGAATCACTGCTTCACCCCCACATTCATCCTGGCAAACTGCGCTGACCAGCTCAGAGCCGCAGTAGCAGCGTCGGCTGATCAGGCGGGCACGTGGAGTGGCCCAATTGGGCCCTGAACTAAGGGCTCCACCCCTACGAGGAAGATCTCTTATCCTTGCACGAATAAAAGCCTTTTCTCCCTCTCTCTCTCTGAAGGCGATTCTATATCGATGCCGAACAAAGAAAACGCGAGACAAGTATGGTTGTAGTCAGCGGAGAAAATTCATGTTGTGGCACCTGTTAGAATCCCAAGTTCGAGCTCATCTCGTAGTTTCCCTTCGTAAAGATATGGGGCTACAGGGTACGCATTTGGGCTGGTTGAATAGGAAAACAGCGCTAAGAAGACAGGACGCCGTGGTTTGTGCCCTTTCTTCGTCCTGTCTTCTTAGCGCTGCTTATATACTCGTAAACACGGGACTAAGCGAGAGCCAATTTTGCAATTCTGGTGAGGCTCCAGCCTAGCTACCTGATGTTCGTCTTCCCCGCACAATTTTTCGCCGGAGCCAGAGTCGTAGACATGCAGCTACGACTAGAGATGGAATGACGTCTGAAAATGCTAGTGCCATCAGGCGTGGCGAAATATAGGGCGCGAGAAGAATTTGCTTTCATCAGTACTGGCGATCGTGATAGCTCAGACGCTGTTCCATTCGCGGGGCCCGGAATGAATCAACATTCGCTCGGTAACTGTACATATATAATGACTCGAAGTTCGATTCATCATCTTGTCTTCAACTATATTTTGCACGTATCTCGGCTAGCTGGCACAGTTGTATGAGAGCAGAAATATACATCATAGCTTCGTGTATTGGCGCTACCGCGTTGTCATTTTCTTTATTGCAGCGTAAGCTGGTATGGGCTCGCTTTAATAGCCGTATATATTGGTGACGGCATTGTCCGCCGCCGCCGGTGTCCGTTGCAACTATCACCCATAATGCGAAAAAATTTTCGCAGTTTCAGCGCGGTGGAACTCCGGAGCTCTTTGTGAATGTCAACTTACTCTATACTACTAAGCCACGCCAGTGTTTATTTTTTATTCTTTTTTCCCGTGGTACTTATATAAACGTACCTAAAGTATATACATAGCAGACAAAACAGCTAAAACATGGACTATTCTTCTAAAATATTTCTACATCAGATTTTTTCTTAATCAGGTGAAGCCCCTCAAATTTTGCTCCTTTAGGTGAAACCCTGTCTTGCAAGATCTACGCAACAGTCATTTCCGTACTAAGCACGACGAATTTAATACCTGGTTATACCTTGAAGCAAATTTCTCCAGCGCGAAACAAGCGATACCAAAGACCAGGAAACAAAGAGACACAGAGGAGCGCTGCTTATACATGCATAAAGCGCTCACAAGAGATATCGTTCGGACCGCTGCTTCTTAGATATTAGCAAGCAAAAAAGCACGCCCAACAAATTTTCGTTTTTTTTTCTTTTTTAACCGCGAAGCTGTTTAAGCTAGCCGTAATTTGTGTGTGCGGCCTATCAGAAACCCATAATCATCATGAACGGGTGTGTCCCACAGAATTTGGGCAGATACCACTACTCACCGCTACGGCGCGGAATGTAATAACCCTGAGAACGAGTACAGAGAGAGGGAGAAAGAAAGAAAGAAAGAAACAGAGAGACGGAAAGAAAGAGAAAAATTCTTGCCCCCCAAAAATTCTTCACGAGGCGGGATTCAAACCCGCGTACCCTCGATCCGAAGGCACGCTAGCAGAGCATAGCACAGCCTTGTATTGCTTGTATAGTATAGCGTAGACTAGTAAGGGGGTGTCTCCGGGTGGGAAAGGAAAGTGAGCGTTAGGAGGAGGAAATCCAACTACTCACCACTGGTTCACTAAGAGAGAGAGAAGTAGAGAGAAATAACGGGAATGAAGACATAAAAAGATAGAAAGACTCGGCACGTCTAGTGCGAAGCTGCCATGCTAGGGAACGGGAATGGCAACGGCGGCTGCGAGAAGAGCCCGAAGCGATGGAATCCCGACGCCAACGACGACGTGCTCGCAGATCTATCAGAGGTGCGAACGCTCGGTTCTGGACTTTGGACATCCGTGACGCCGTGACTAACCTAGCTAAGGCCTAGCAACAATCTAGAAGCAACCGATTTAGACTTCCGAATCGTCCAGTTTCGCTGTTTCAAGCCTTGCGCGACTTAGTGCAAGCTTCGCCAAATTTTTTTTAAAGCTCACGGTAACGGATGTCATAGTTACAAAAACTGTAATAGCTTCTCGCGCTTGGAAAATGTGTATTTCGGTAAAGTTAGGGTTTTCCACTTTGAACCGTTCTTGAGATTCACAAATTTAGTGAGACTTCGCGAGTGCTTGCACTCTGAATCGGCCTAATTAAAAATACGTAATTTGACGAACTTGAAAAACAAGGCCTACGAAAAGCATTTCAATAACCCCGAAGTGGTATAAAATCAAGTTTCGAGTAAGGAGACAAAAAAAAAAAAAAAGAAAACAAGAAAAGAAGAAAAAGCCTCTTGAACGAGGCTCTCCAACAAAACTCGGTATTGTTTCGTATTGCCACTTCGCCGCAAAACTACTTCTGCGTATCTGTCGTTCGGACTTTTTTTTTATTGCCATTCTAGTAAGCCCTAAGTAAATGAAGACCTAACTGGCACTCGGACTTGTCTCACGGGTTTAACAACTATGGTGGCCAGGTGCGCTCTGTGTCGGGTTTCAACTTGCAAGACGTTTGTCCATGGAAACGCAGACTCCAACCTTCTGATCACTTTAGTCTACAATCAGAAACAACTTTTTGCGTTGAGTTACAAGCATACCTCGCGAGGCCACTGAGAACTAACTAGTGGAGAGAGAGAGAGAAACAGCTTAATTACGGACAGTGAGAATAACAGCGAAACAAATTACAATAGATTCGCCACAAGTTAAGGTGGGCCACCATAGCGAACGGTACACGTCAATGTTGCGTTAGCATGCAAGGGTTCGCCGCACATCTGCCATGGCTGGCGGGAAAGCCTGCGCGCCAGCCGCCCTTGCTACCATCAGCCCACTTCGCCGCATTGCATCAAATGTGTCTTACGGAGAAGCATACTGACGGATATTCGTTAGTTTCCTTGCATTTTCTGTAGCTTCCTAAGCTCCTCCCAATCGTACGAAGTGTCACGAGGTGAAGCGAATGACTGCTATTAAAACCAGTGGTGCCAGCTACGCACCGGTATTGAAAAAAAAAGAACTCTTCGATGACGCAGTGGCATCTGCGATTGGCCGTAATCGCAACTGCGGTCATGCCGTTAGCATTCTGACGACCTCTATCAAAAACAGGTGACGCCCGTCGCCGACCGATGAAGAGGTATCCTCACGTAAGAGAAGTTTCGTGAGTTTGGCCCCCGATAATTTTTCCGCGTAGAATGTGCGACACGTACTGTACATGTTGCAGACGGTGCAGCCCAGTGGGTGATTTCCGTTTTCCAGTGGTTGTGCGACTGGAAGGACGGGACTTTGAAAATGTCGCGTAGTGCTTGTCGTAAATTCGAGCAGAGTTTACTGGGAATTTACGCTGGAACACATCGGCAATAGTGGTGTACAACCTTCTAACCTGACGCGTCGGGACTCACCGCACGCCAGCCTTTCAGACGACTAAGGCCACCTGTTGCCCGTTGCGAGACACTGGAAGCAGCGCGCGCGACTTTCGAAAGTGTCGCGTGGTTCAGCACAGGAGTATCGCTTTCAACACTACAGTTCGCTGAACTGTTGCTCGTGAAATTGATTAGTGGTCGGTCAACCACTTTTAACATCCCGACGTAAACATGTGCGCCGTTCTTCTGAGACGAGAGCTGAAACTCAAGTTCATGGTTATTGCGATTTGCGTTATTGCGACCACCTTCTTTAACGTGCACCAAAATCTATGAGTACACGCGTGTTCTTGCATTTCGCCCCAACGAAGTGCGACCGCCGTGTCTGGGAATCGAATTCACGTCGTCGTGCTTAGCAGCGCTACACCTATAGAAACGGCAGTTGGCGCGAACATAGGCAATATTCTTGTAATACAACACTATTAAAAAAAAGAAAACGCAAAATTCGAATCAATGACATTGGAGTCATATTCGCAATGTTTTAGCGAGCTGTGCAAAGAAACTTGTATTTCTTCCCCTTATTGTTCTTTTTCGGAAAAAGAAAAGAAAAAGGAGGAAGATAACTTATGAGCACCAGAGCGCGCTCGCCGCAATGTAGCCAACCATGGTTGTCAGGCACTTTACATTTTCTACAGCATCATCATCAACGTCCACTGCATGCAGGACGAAGGCATGATTTTTCAACTGCGCTGATTTTTCAAGTTACGCTATCTCGTGCGAGCTGATTCCATTTTATTCCCGCGAACTTATCTCTTTCATTCACCACACTTAACTCGATGCCACCCTCAGCTGCGTTTCCAACTGACCACCGGTTACCTTTCGTAATACGCGTAATATGGCCAGCCCAGTTACATTTTTTTTTCTCGCGTAACGTCAGCTGGAGTATCGGCTAACCCTTCTTGTTGCCTGATCCGTCCATTCTGATGTCTTGCGATCTCTTAATGTTATGCCCGTCCTTTTCTGTTCCATCGCACGCTGCGTGGTTCTCAACTCCTTCTCGAGTTTTTTTATGTTCCAAGTTGCAGCCCCATACGTTAGTACTGGTAATATGCAATGATTGTACACTTTTCGCATTAGGGACAGCGGTAAATCGCCTGTTAAGATGTGGGAATGTATGCCGTAAGCATTCCAGCCCATCTTTAGTCTTGAGTGAATTTCTCATTCAAGAGTAAGCTCCGCTGTAACGAAATAACCTATATATATATATATATATATATATATATATATATATATATATATATATTCTTGCAGAGATTCTAGGGGATGGTTGTTAATCGTGAACTCTTGTTCTTTCGCCAGGCTATTGATCATTATCTTTGTCTGCTGCACATTCATTTACAGCTCTAATTTAATACATTCTTGGTTTAGGTTCGCAATTATTTCTTGCAATTTCGTGTCTATCACTGATGAAGAGCCCAATGTCATCTACAAACCGCAAGTTGTTGAGATGTTCTCCGTTAATCTTTATTCCTTCTCTTCCCAACATGGCCGCTTGAATACTTAAGCATGTAGTGAACAACACTGGTTAGATCGCATCTCCTTGCCTACACGTTCCCGTGGATGGAGAAAGGTTTAGCGACGCCGAACTGAGTTTTGATTCCTCCGAGTTTTCTTTCCAGAGATAAAACCTGAAACACATAGTACGGGACTTTTCTAAGTGCCTGCCCGAACAAACCGAAGCCCCCGTGGCAAGGGTCAGAGCACCAGGAGCGATGAGAGGCTGCTCTGCGCAGCTCGAAACCGGAGCTACGGCCCCGGACAATGGGTTGGGCCAGAGAGACCCGAAAGCACAAGAGCCGAAAGCACAGAAGTGCTCGGCCATCTATAGAGCGGCCCGAGGGCCCATCGTCGTCCTGCTTCCACTTCACACACACACACACATGCTTCTTTCATGAACCAATAAAGTTGTTTACCTATACCTACCTGCCCGCGCTACGAAAGGTGTGACGTCACACCTTTCGTAGCGCAGAACAGTCGGAAGAAGCGCTACTCACATGTCCTGGCCTTAGTTCCCAAGTCAGGATCATCGGCTGGGGCTAAAAGGCTTCTCTAATCCTGATCCCCTCGCGGTGGCGCCTCGCACCTCCAACCGCTAGTCAGATGCGAACCTCAATAAAGCTGTGTTCAGAGCAAAGTGTGAACGACTCTATAGTACGGGATTGCTATATGCAGCTACTCCTAACTAACGACGAAACATAGTTGAGCGGTGCTCCTCATGCCAGAAGGCTTAGACACCAAACGCGTAACACGTGCGTTGACGTGGCTCCTTGGCTGACTTAATAATAATTGTTGGAGTTTTACGTCTCAGAACCACTATATGATTATAATAATAATAATATCTGGGGGCTTAACGTCCCAAAACCACAATATGATTATGAGAGACGCCGTAGTGGAGGGCTCCGGAAATTTCGACCACCTGGGGTTCTTTAACGTGCACCTAAATCTAAGCACACGGGCCTCTATGATTTTCGCCTCCGTCGAAAATGCGGCCGCCGTGGCCGGGATTCGATAACGCGGCATTCGGGTCAGCAGTTGAGCGCCATAACCACTACATCACTGTGGCGGCTGTTGGCTGACTTCTAAAGTGGAGCCTAAATCAGACAACAGAAGCAACAATTATTAATTACTCGCTAAGATACAACTTATTAACTTGAACGTTTGGGCGAGTTGTTATACTTCATTGCAAAAGAAAAATTTACAGCACGAAAAAAAAAAAAAAAGAAAAGAGCGAGCGAGCGAGAGAGACCTTCACTAAAAGGCAGAGAATTTAGCTGGCATTTGTATCATTTTTTTTGTGCCTCTCTCCACTTCCCTTCCCCACACAGGCGAAGGGAGGCAACACAGAGAGCGCTTGTCTGTGTCGCCTCCCTTCGCCAGTTCGTCTTTTTTCCGCGCTGTACACTTTTCTTGCTCGCTAAGATAAAGAGATAAAGAAGCGAACAAGCGGTTGCCTATTCAAGTGAGGTATACGCGATGCTACCTTTACTTCGCTGTCGTTAATAATTACCTTTTGAAAGAAAATTATTCGAGGCTTCGACACAGGTTGCGCTGCTATATATTTGTTTCGATGCGGAGCATGCCCAGCGCCGCATGCCTGCCTTCGCCACACGAAAACGGCTGCAAAAGGGGGAAGCGGTCTACGTCTAGAAAACAAACGGTGGCGCTAACTTCTTCGGCCCATAAGGAAGCAATGCTCAGCAAAACTTCCCTCAATATCTTCGCTGTAAAGGTAAGAGAGAGAGAGAGAAAGAGAGAAACAAGGAAGAAATGAAGAACGAGATGAAATTCAAATTTCGAACGGCCCGGAGATTTGCTCACCAATTATTTAACGAAAAAGAAAAGAAAAAAAAAGGAGAAATAAACGTGACCTCGCGCATTTAGTGCGCCCGCAACGTCCCATTGGGCGCGGAATGCGCGACCGAAGCCATGCGCGCGACACAAGGACGCGAGACGCATTCCGCAGCTGCGGTACGGTGGCTCTAACTACGGGCCGCAGGTCGGCAAATGCCCACCTACCTACGCCCCCTCCTCCTTGTGCAATGGTGGGAATAGCCCCTCCGGTCGTATTTGCATCGACGGTGGCTGTGCGGATCAGCACCGCGGCCGGGTATACGTATGGGAGAGTATACGCACAGTAATACGCGTACATATACATCTGTGTGTGCGTACGTGCGTGCGCCAGCACCCCCCCCCCCTCCTCGAAACGAGGGCCGTCACGGCCTCTGCTGGTGCAGCCCAAGCGTGTAACAAACGCGGCGGGAGACCGCGACGCCAAACTTCCGGGGGGATTACGTCAACGCCCGACCAACGCGACAACGAGCGCGATACCATCGCTATGCGCATCCGAAACGGAGAAGAACACTGTCCGCTCTCGGCTAAGTCGTTCCTTCTCCTCGTTCCTTTCTTTAGCGTCTACTTTCCATGAAACATCGTCGGTCAGCCGGCTAACTTTGTCCTCGCATTCAAGTTGGACCTTTGCGTTGCCACTGACTTTTTAGTTGATGCTATAATTTAAGTTTGATTTTGGATAAGGTGCTCAGACAAGGATAAAGGAGGAGAAGAAAATGGCACGACAATGGAGAAGCCGATATCGGACAGCGCATGTCCACATTCGCCTAAGCCGGGCCGGCTCTAATGAGAAAGACACCTTCTTCTCAGTCAATGCATTGATCCTCCCTCGCTCCTCTCCGAAAGCTTCCTGCACCTAACGCGGTTTTGCACTGCCTCAAGGGTCAGAGGCACTGCAAACTTTCGGCACCGCACCTGGTTTTGCACTGTCTGTCCCCGTGATCGGCCCACCTTTGACCAAGCGACGAAGTCATGTGATGATGTCATGATGACGTCATAAATTTTGGCGATCTGTGGTGTCATACGGTGACGTCATCGCGTGATGATTTTAACACGAAAGTGTTTTATGCCGGGGTCCACCAAGACTTCAGTGACGTATTTCCGTCACGGAAATGACGTCGAAAAAATTTACACAATCAGATGGCAAAGAAAAAAAGGTTCCGTCAACGGGCATCGAACCCACGACCGCTCGGTCCGCCAATAACAACAGATGCCAGGCACGCTATTCACTGCGCCACGGTCACAGACTCCAGAGGCTTTACAAACGCGTCTTTTATATCTACCACTCTCCCGGGTCGGCGGGGTGATGTTGCCCTCTGGAAGCAGTAAAGTAATTCGTCATTACTGTGGCCTCCGCGATCAGCACCTGCAACGCGTTACACGTCCGTCCCATTCGGCGCGTTTTCAATAAAAGTTCAATTTTGCAATGCCTTAACACATCGCGAGGTGGCGACCTTCGCCCAAGCGTCGTAAAAGTGTCGGCCTCGCTCATAGCATCACGATAATTCAAACAATGGTGAACTAGAACAGCTGGTTCTAGTTCACTATAATTCAAACCAAAAATAGCTCTGCGACGTGCGCCTTCCTCACGTGGCTGTAACACCGCGTTCCCCGCTCACGCGCTCGCCCCGAAAAAATCGCGGCCGCGCTACCGGGGCGGCAGGACGCAGTTTGCGTTTCCCTGTAGTGCGGCCGTGGTGTTGTTATGCCAGGGCTCCCAACCCCAAACTTCCTTGCTTCGGCAAGGCATTCAAGCTGGTAGAACGTCTGACGCAAGTGGTGTCAACATCGATAGACTGTCTGATGCAACCAACGTCAACACCAGCTAGGTGCCTGATGCAAACGGGTGCCAACTAAAGCAGGAGTCTCATGCAGCCCCCGGCAACTCCTGCGATGCGTCTGACGCGACCGAAGGATTTCTCACGCAACGTGCGGCAAGCCCTCTCATCCACGGATCCGATTCCAGCCAGCGACCAACGGCGGTTCCTGATTGGAGGCTTCGAACTGAGCTGATGCAAGGAATCGGCCAGGGCTATAAAAGAACCAAGCTGCGCGGAGAGAGGAACAGCGAACGAAGAAATCCCGGGTGGTCGTCGCACCTCAGTGCGAGCCCCATAAGCTGTCGGCCCCAGTGCCGAACATGTAACGCCTCTGTTTATATGTATATAAATTTGCCTTAACTCACCGTCGCCTTGTCCGCTCCGTCTATCAGCTCTGCGCAGAAGCAGCCGCAAGCTGAGACACCCGATACCCAACAGTGTTCAATCACATTTTAACATGCCGCGGGATGGCGACCAAGTTCTGCGTCCAATATGCGACGCTCTTCTGGCTATCACACCTCGTTCTCTGATTAAGCTTTCACCGTTAACTACTACAGCTACCACAAGGGTTTGTTTAATCACTTAACAGGGACGTTAGTCGTCGGGATGGAGATGTACCACCAATCATCAAAGTGGGTGCATACACGTTAAACGGTACCATAGCTGCCAGACATCAATACACATTGTACAAACTCTCTTATATCAATGTACAGTAAACATTCAGTTACTTCTGGAAGGGCACGCTTTACTTTCGGGTTATTCCGATTCCTATGACGGAGGGATCAACCATGTTCTTTTTTTCATCACTCGCGTTGACTCGGCCGACGCCGCCGAAGCCGATTGTCAATTTTCGCGTTTGATGAGGCACTTAAGGCTTTCGCCTTCACAGAAGTTGTATAAACAGAGATATGGCGCCTCAGAAAGGCTGCCCGACGTTTCGATAGGCAAACCTATCTATGTCGAACGCACATTATCATTTCTGGCATGTCGTAAAGGTCCAGTGGCTGACATCACGTGGTGTCGCTGTCGGTATCGGCATCGTAAACATGTACCGACAGCAACAACACGTTATACGCTAATCCATCAACTTTTAAAACTCACACGCCAATGATGACAAGAAGGTTTTGACAAAGAAAGGTTAATCTATCGAAACGTTGGCCTGTTAGCGGCAACTTATCTCTGTTGATAAAACTTATATTGCACATGGTGTTTTCATCTGTCGACTACCACCCTTACACCAGCTTTGTGCGTGTCTGTTCCAGCGTGCATTTCGTTGTCGTCAATATACCGTCGTCGTTTCGGTGTCTTCAACCCATCGTCATACTGTCATCAAACACTGAATATCGTATATTCATGTACCTTGTAACATACCAGACATTTCGATAAAAGGACTTAACGCTACACTTTTAACACTTTACCACAGTGGCGTAGCCAGAAATATTTTTCCGGGGTTATTATATGACGCCGGTAAAAAAAAAAATTAACGTATAGAGAGCCCGCGCCCAAACAATGCCGTATAGTCCCTTTTCAAGAAAAGTAGCCATTTTTGTCAACAAACCGACATTCTTCTTATTTTCGTTTTTAAATTTTAGTGTATTACTGCAGAGTGTAAACAGCACGGAAAAAAAAAGAAAAAAAAAAGCCGGAAGGAGGGGGACAGAGGGGGGCGGATACGCAGCGCTTTGAAATTTTCGGGGGCATACATTCAAATTATTACACAGTCTTACGTTGATCATGCACATTCGAACTCGATGACTCCGCGTACGAATACCACCACGTGACGATAGAATATGACGTGGTTTCACACGACGGAACAACGAAAGGCGTGTCGTCGCGCGGTCGGTATACATATGATCGAATGACAATACTGTCGCGTCGTCAGAAATGAGTACCTCGGATACGAACAGTGAACGCCCACGCAAAAGAAAAAAAAAAGCACTGCTGCATGCACCGAGGCCATTCTCACCACTTGGTCATCACGGATGACTGGAAACGAGAGCACCCCGACACGGGCTACTTCATCGCGACGGGTGTTCTCACTACGGGCACCGCATGTATAGATAGACTCAGTGCACCAACAACAACATCATCCAAGCCCGTCTCTTTCTGGCGGCTTCCGTGACGAAGGGCACTATGTTATCACGACATCGGGCGCGGTATGTATAACAACCATCGCACGCGGAGGTCGATGCCAGCGGCGCGCGGATGTGGGCGGGGCGCTGCTGAGCATCATATTCGAACGGACACCACATTGTTTACGACAAAGCATGCAGCGTATCAGTATAACTCTATTCGTACGCTGTCGTCGTCACAACGTGGTCGCGAGCCAGGAGGTGCAAATGCGGTTAAGGTATCATCACGCGGCTGCGAGCACTCTTCGCGGTCACGGTTTCAGTCTTAATGCGCTTTATTAGAAGCACGAGCACCGAGTGAGGCTCTTGTTTCCCTTCCCAGCACTTCCTGCCGAGCACTTCCGGTTTTCCGAATGTTCGGAAAACGTGTTAACAAAAATAAAAGTGGTACGAAATCGATTGTTCTGGCTCAAGTTTGTACTGTATACACATGATATTGGAGGTTAAGTTTACTCAAGGTAAGGACCAATTTGCAATTTACTGCAAGGATAATCGATTAAAATTAATTGAATGAGTCAATCCAAGGAGCAGGCGCTTTTCTTGTGGGCAGCTATATGATCGTTGAGGCACCAGGCGGGGCAGATCTCAACCACGCCCTTCCTTCTGCGTGGCTTCTGATGTCCGCTTCGGCAGTGCGACGAAACACGAAGTTAACGCAAGGAATACGTCGGAGAACACGGACGCCGACGTGCGAGTGCCATTATTGGCCGCGAGGAGTTACGGAGTCGCCCTCTATCGGACGCGCCTCGATTGCGTGCTAGGTAGGATACTGCCGGCGCGCTCCCCATAGGTTTTGCTGTCGGCGCTCTACAAAAACACCTCGCGGAAGCCCTCCAGGGCATTTCTGTAAGTACTTTCGAAAGGAACTGTGTTCTTTACTGTCAAAATAATCATTTTCGACGAACTGAAAGCACAAGATAGTCCTGCGTCAGGGGAACGCAAGCTCGACGGGAAAAATGCAATTGCCAACATAAATGCAGCCCACAGCCGCAGCATTTGACTCTCGCTAGTCCACCAGCAAACGTCGCGTAGCTTATGAAGGCGAAAGCCTTAGATGCCTCTTCAAACCGGAGGGAAGATTGACCGTCGGCGGCGTCAAGACGAGTGATGCAAAATATAATCGTCACGTGATGACGTCACCATATGACGTCATCATGAGGTCACAGATCTCCTAAATTTGTAACTTCATTATGACATCACCATGACGTGACATAACGTGATGTCACATGATGACGTATTCACGCGACATGCCCTTTGCATTGCTTCGATCACGGAGGCAATGCAAAACTTATGTAGCTTATGAAGCAACGCAAAACTTATGTAGCTTATGAAGGCGAAAGCCCTAGATGCCTCATCAAATGGGAAGATTGCCCGTCGGCGTCCCGCGTCGGTGGCGTCAACACGGTTGATGCAAAAGATAACCGTCACGTGATGGTATCACCATATGACGTCATGACGTCACAGATCGCCAAGATATGTAGCGTCATTATGACGTCACAAAACGTGACGTCACATGATGTATTCACACGTCATGGTTGCTTTGCATTGCCTCCGTGATCGGTCACGGAGGCCGTGCAAAACCGCGTCAGGTGCAGAACGCTTTTGGAGGGAGGCGCGGGAGAATCAGTACAACTACTGACAAAAAGAAGATGGCTTTCGTCTCCCAGCAAACTTTGGCGAATGCATAAGGGACCCTGTGCGTTTTTTAATTCAACGTATCTAAACAATGACTTGCGCATCTGCAGCCGATTTTGTGGACGCTGAACACGGGGCCGACGATCAAGAGGTCGCACGGGAGGGTTCTGAAATGGTCGCACATGGTAAAAGGTAGCGCCTTTTCCATCCCGTGGCAGATAAGCATCATTTGCCGGCGGGAAGCGCACGCGAGCCATCGTCTCAGTGCGCACTGTCTGCTACTCATCGAACATCGCAGGCCCGGCGCAGGAACGAAAGTCTTCGTCGCGGAAGTGCTTGTTGCACACAAGACTCGTAGCCGATGGCTACTTGCCGGTTCTTAGCTTTACAACCCATGGTTCACGCAGTTTCTTGTCCCGCGGTTACCGGTGCAGGCTGACACTGGGCTCCGTTGCGTAAGCGCGGCACTGCGGCACTGAGGGGTAGAGCCCCATGTTCGTCGCCTTCGGAGGCAGCCACTCTATTACAATGGTTTCAGTTGAGTAGAAAACGAGAGAAAACTTCCGAATTTGAACAGACCGCAGCGCATGTGGGACTTGAAACTCGTTTTCAAAGCACGCGGCAGTGCTCCACAAGCAGACGACGCGGCCGCTGAGACCTCGTGATCCTGCCAAGCACGTCACGCCGACGGTGGCGCCGGCGTTTCCAGTGGTGGGCCTCGAGGCCAGACATCTTAGTGAATGATTAAGGCCGAACCATATAGAGCGTTTTTGCCGGCGTTTTCCCGGCGTTTCGTACGCCGGCGTCCCTCGACGTCGACGCTACCGGTGACGGTGGCCGAAACGTCCACGTCTGGACGGTCCAGACATCACGGGCGGCAGCGTCGACGCCGGAAGCAGTTCGATGGATGCAGAACCAATCAGCGTGCGGCTGGCAGCGACTTCCGCTACGTAACGGCGTCATCGCTGCTGCCAAGATGGCTGCCGCCCGCCTCGGATCTAATAAGTCGTCGCCGTGCACTGTGTGGCCCTTAAGTTCTCAACTGATGCTTGTATTTGACTTAGCTTGTTCCCTAGAAGCTTCGACAGCAAAGCGATCGTGATATCTTTGAAGTCTTTCCGAGTGCCGTACTCAAGTTCATCGGTAGGCTTAGCAGGAATGAGTGTATTGGCCGAATACGTGGCCTCAAAGATGTACGGCAGCTTCAAGCTCAGAGGCCATATATTACAAGTTTGTGCTTCTTCTTAATGCCAATAGCTGGCGCTACAAGTCAAATAAAAAAAAATACTTTTCGATGGCGTTGTGTTTGTGTCACTGTGACTCGTTTTCTGCACCACAGAACTGCTAATGAGACATAAAAGCTATAATCAGGACTATATCTTGTTGTTCCATTGACGGAAACTGTACAACTGCTTTACGAGGTGTCAGGTTCATTCCCTCTGGTCACACTGTGTGACGCTGAGCTAACGCTCTTCATATGGTTTGCCGCCCTCTCTGACGGCGTTGATGCGACGACGCCGAGGGACGCAACGCCAGGAAACGCCGGCAAAAACGCTCTGTATGGTTCGGGCTTTAGGGTCGCCTGCAATCTTTTTCGTAGAAAGCCGCGTGCTGCTGGTGAACATTTTGATACTTGAAGGAGGAAGGGACGATGTTATACCATACGATATAAACAAAGATGCAAAAAAGAAAAAGAGGCGAGCGCGTAAATCAAAGCATTTGTTCTCTGATTCCGCCCTACACGGAATGCGGCCGCTACGTCGGCCGTGATTCGACCTCGCGTTCGGCAGCAGAGCGTCATAGAGTTCCATTCCTCCGTGCGTTGCAGAGCAGTTCGCCCAGCGCATCAGGGCCCCTCATTCGTGGCGGGTCGGGTGTAACCACACACTCCGATGGGAAACACGTGTAAAGCGTGTCACACGGAAGGGCCCCACGTTTCTGCCCTCCTGACAGGCGCAATGCAGCGTGCCGACGAGTGTGCCGTTGGAGAAGAACATGCGAAGACAACCGAGACATGCATGCATGGGCGCTCCTCGTTCCGTTCCTTCCCCGCAGGAGGAAGCGAACGCCACCGTGCGCGGTGCACTTGAAGGGCACGGTCCAGCGGGCAAATTCAATCCGCCCCGCCGCTGAGAAGGAGGCGGTCTTGCTCTCGCGAGGCAGTTCGGTTTGTTTCGCTCGCGAAATAGACACGCTGGCTCACTCGGTGATCACTGGAACAGGGACAAGGCGAAGAAAAAGGGGAAACAACACAATTCAGGTGAAAAAGGGGAGGGGGGCGAAGGAAAGGTCTCGTCGGCCCCTGCCCTCGTATGAGGCGTTGTTGGGTGGGAATTTAAAACAGCTGGAACTCAGCCGTTACCGGAACAGGAGACGACACGGCGACAGCCACTGAGCTTCTCTTCCGAAGTCCCTGGTCCTATGTACTACGTGGTTCAGTGACCGATTGAGTGAGAACTATTGATAGGCTACAGGGGAACGAGGGGTGTCTATTTCGGTTCCTTCCAGAGTAGCGTTTCACGCAGATTGCTAAAGTTAATGAATGAATGAATGAATGAATGAATGAATGAATGAATGAATGAATGAATGAATCAGCAATATGCAACAAACGATAATGACTAACGGTTCATCGTACCACGGTCCGTTGACGAGGTGAGACACCATAATAGTCACAAAGATGACTGAGTGCATTTAGCCCACAAGACGAGGAGAAAGAAGAAGCAAGAGACAGAGCGCCTCAGTCACCATGGCTCGTCGCCTATAATGTATAATCGTCACGCTAATTCAGAACAAGGACCCTGATGGTGCAGTAATCACAGCCGAACGCACCACCAACATCGACTTCAGTGGTCCGCCAGATAAGCTATCTGACGCAAGGGCTATCACACCTTGTTATGGAGAAGCTTCAAAATGATAAATACGAATGGATCAACCTGTCAAATAATCAATCAAGAAATCCTGAGACGTACCGCTCCAGATATATCCGCGAGAAGTGTTCCCGAGACCGCCGCACGGCCATCATCTGCATATACCAGTGATGCTACCGAGGACTTCCGATTTGGAGCAATTTTTGGAGCAGCAAAATTTCCGTGTTGGAGCACTTTGGAGCAGCAAAATATTCATCTTGGAGCACTTTGGAGCAGCGAATTTTACGTCCTGGAGTGCACTACAGAAGCATATTGCATTAACATTCAAGCACCCGAATATTATTATGGGGCTCTTATGAAGGCTAGAAATACTTCGATTCATTGCAAACCTTATGGAAGAATCATCTCAGGAGCATAGGCGTGCGCACAGGGGGGGCAGGGGGGCGCCCCCCCCTGATCACTTAAGAGGGGGAGCGCAAAATCTGCCCCGTACATTGAACCTTCTAGTCACCTAAGAGGGGGGGGGGGCACAAAATCTGCCCCGTACATTGACTTAGTAGGGTGGGGGGGGGGGGCGTTGCGATGAACCTTCGCTCCCCCCTGATGGGGAACCCTGCGCACGCCTATGCTCAGGAGAACTCCATATTTCACTCGCTAATGAAAAAATAAGGGCTCATGCAGTTGAGTGTTCTGGATTAACCTCTTCGGCGATTATTTTCGACACTAGCAAATAAACAGAATACCGGGTCAAGAAAATTGTACTTTATGAAATAACACTCTAAGTACACCTATGTGGTTATCAGCAGACATGGTAGACAAACGCCGTGATGTACAGCAGTGCCTCAATGCCAAAGAGTCACACCGTCCTTGATGCATTCCCCTAAGACAACCCCAAGGCGAAAGCCAGGTTTTTCTTCTCGATCGACGGGTAGATCCTCCCCCTCTCTCTCTGCAAGCTTTCTGCACCTCAACTGGTTTTCGCTAGCTCCATGATCGGCGCACCGATCACGGAAGCAGTGTAAAGTGACGATCTCATGTGATGGCGTCATCACGTGACGTCACGACATATGACGCCATGATGACGTCACAAGTTTTGACTATCTATGACGTGATGATGACGCCATCACATGATTATTTTTAGCATCAATCGATTGACGCCGCCGACGGTCAATTTTCATGTTTGATAAAGCATCTAAGGCTTTCGCATTAATATTGCGTATTGAACGTTAACAGCCTGGCCTTACATACCAAACTGTCCTCCACCATGTCACCTCTGTGCCATGCGCGAAACAGCTTCGCTTATCATCCACTTCACAGAGCGAAATGGCTCCTCAACTTTTTAAAAATTTTTATTGTGATAGCAATTATATGGACACTCTCGGCGGACTACTGCGGTCGCCGTTGCCGTAATTTCCCGTATAAAGTCTAAATTATTAACATCACCACGCGCATTCGAGCCGCTGGTAAAAGTTCGCGAGCGCTGGCGACGAACGCGGCTGAAGCGGAGATTAAACTAGCCGGCCGTCTGTCTCCGTCGCACGGACAGCGCATGAGATAACATCTTCCCGCTTGCGGGCCTGCCGTCGATTGCTTATCAAACAGAGAGGAAACGCCCCGCCCGTCTTTCGTAAGGAGCATGAAGGGACGCCAGGGGAGCGGAGGGGGGAGGGGGGGGGGAGGGGACCGCATCGTTCGAAGGGCGCAGTCGCATGCGCGCGCGCTATCTCGAGACATCAGGAGACGGCTCATAAACTTGCTGTGCTCTCAACGCTTACTTCGCGTTTAGAGAACTCAGAGCAAGAAAACGCTTCGGTTCCTGGAGCGGCCATATTCCCTTAAACCAGCGTTTTGTTGAGTTACGCGAGATCTGATCCAAAAGAGTTAGTTGCTAGCCTTACTTCGTTTAACAATACAATTTGTTGATATCGCATTCATTGCTTCGCCCTTAAGCGAAACTGAGTTTTTTTAACCGTTAGCTATTGACCCCTGAAAGCGAGGGGCGGACGTGTAACATGGCGTAGCCACTTCACTGTGGGCCGTCAGCGACGGGCCCGCTACTGACAGCTGCGCATTTGCGGCTGCTCCTACCAGGAGATATGTTTTTACTAATAAGATGACATTTTTAAAAATGAAGCAAAAAGTTCGAATTGGAACCCTAGCACGTGAGCTCGAAGGGGCGGGGCCTTTTAAGGGGTATTTACCGCAGAGTGATTACAAACTCGGACGTGCTGGCGGAAGGAATTACGAAAAAGCTCTTCTGGATGAAGATCCATGGATAAAGTATATCTGAGGAAAAGTGTCAACGCGTTTCCACCGTTCGCGTGCTCTTCCATAAACGCAAAGCAAGGAAAATTCAATATTGTCCCATATATCTACTGCGAGCGATCCCAGATTTCATTCCGCGATGTCCGGAAACAGAAGTGACAGACATTTTAGCGGCACGCATGTAGTTATTACTGAACATTGCTTTCCTTATGTGCCGTGCGACGTTTGAAACGAGTTATGAGCAGCGTTTCTGAAACAGACGACGTGCGCCGATGAATAGCCGTCGCACTTTCTCGCTACCGATAGGTCTAGACGTCACGAGCCTCTGCGGAGAGCGCGTTTTGCTGTCGAGCCGACTTGCAGAATATATAGAAGCTGGGTCGGCACCGTGCATGGCATCGTGGCTTAGGTACTCGGAACGCACGCGCGAGCGCTCTTTATTCAGCGGAATAATTCTTGGTTTATGGTTGCGACTTTATTGGCAGCCCCAAGATCGAGCTGCACATGCTCTGACGCGCCGGTGGTGCGATTGCCGGTGATAGACGCCCCCAAACCCGAGACTTTGGCGCAATTTGGCGCAATTTTCGTCGATATTATCAGGATGGCGCAGTAAATACAATTTGGCGCACTTTGGCGCAGTTGGCGCAGGAGTGGAATCACTGATATACATATACACTTTTAGTATGACTGGAATAAGTTTACAATATCACCACCTATAACCTTCTGCTGCGTTCGACTTCGGTTTCCACTCTCTATTGACAGCACGTTCTGTTATAAAATATTAGTAGCTATCTGTTCTACTCGATCATCACGCTGTCTGCGAAAGCCCGTCAATTCCTGTCTCTTAGCATAACGCTTAGGTATCACTGCCCACTCTGTCGCCCGCTGAGCGTTCCTTACCTTCTTCTCGAGATTACCAACTGCGCTCCACCGGCTCCATACGAAAAATCCTTGAGGCAAAAACCAGTCAAGAAGACGCAGCGTCATGTACCAACTGACTCAGACTTCGACCTTATTGAAAAATCCTTGCAACACGGGGTGCCGTTAAAGCCAACGTTTCGACAACTGGTCTTGTCTTCTTCAAGGCGGAAAGTCCTCAAGTTGCTTGCTTGAAGAAGACAATGAGAAAGGCACGCCAGTCGTCTCCTATATAGCGTTCACGGAATGTACATCGAGTTTAAGGTGAACTCCTTTCATGGTGCCTTGTCATCTCGACAACGAATCATTTATTAGAGCAGCGTTTCGCGGTGAAGTGCTGCGTCAAACTGGGTAAAACTGCAAGTGAGACCCGTGACATGATCAAGACTGCTTATGGTAAGTGATGCCACGGGCAGATCAAGAGTTTCTGAGTGGAACGAATTGTTTCAGGATGGAAGAGAGCAACTTGAAGATGAGCAACGGTCAGGACGCCCTTCAACGGCAAAAAGTCACGACAATGCGTCGAGCCACACCACCTTTGCTGTCATGGACGTCCTGACCACACATGACACCACGTAGCTTCCCCAGCCATCCTATTTATACAGCCCAGATGTCGCTATAGTTCAAACTTGTTCCTCTTCCACCGAATGAAAAGGGTAATCAAAAGACGGCACCACGACGCGGTTCCGGCCGTTCAAGAGGTCGTAACGAGAGAGTTGAAGAACATTCCAGTTTCTGCGTCCCAGGGAGCCTTCAGTGATCGACAGTGTCGCTGTGCTGATGCAGAATTGGCATATTTTGAAACTATTGAGTCGATGTGCCTAAACTGTCAATAACGTTTTTCTAAAAAATTCAGTCCTACTACTTTCCGGACAAAGCCTGTATGCTATACTGTCGGAAGAACGCACAGCTGCGAGAACATTCAGCGTTTTATGACTGCTGACAGTGGCAAGTAAGCGACGTTGTTTCGGCTTTGCAACGCACTCGCTGTAGGGGAGGTGCGCACCGCACTTGAATAGTCTGCAGCCGAAAATCGAACCAAAATGTACGCTTAAGGCGACGGCCTTCACCATATTACCATGCGTCGTTCTGTGTTTAATTTTTCCATATATAACACTAAGCCCAGCGGCGCAGGCAAATAGTACGGCATTTTGCAAATAAATCTGTATGCATACGCACGACGTAATACTTATCTTTTTTTTACCTCTCGTAGCACGAGCTATAGAGCTAACTTTATGACGCCTGACGAGCACTCGTAATTATATACATGGAACAAGTATTTGACAAATAAAGGGGCGGCGGAATGCAGTTCTCGCACGAACGCGCGTGATGTCGAGTCACCAACCGAACGTATCAGAAACTGGACTCTTTTTAAAACAACTAAACGCCTCATTAGGATTCGGATCAGGATCACTGTGCTGTCGTAAAATACACGTGATACATCAGTAAGGGCATGGATGGGACAGGATAAGTAAACAGGCTGATCCAGTTTCCTGCTTATAAGAGAAAAAAAAAATCGAACACAGAAAAAGAAAACCCGGCATTCCAAGGGATACTTGCAGACGAAGAAGACGATAATTGGCGGAAAGAATGTCGCACACGTCTATTGAGTCCGTTCCACAACCTGCGAACGTTCGAATAGCGGTTCCCGTCCGTTTCATCAATATATATCAATATATATCACAACACATCACTCGCGCACGTTGACGTCTCGTCGAGTGGATGGAATTCCGGGCCGGATAATGACCACCCATATAATATATTCGACGTAACAGCATCCGGCTATTTACGCGCCGCACGCAAAGCACATATACGGGAGAACCGGACGGCGTTTCTTCACTGAACGCACGCCCGGAGTAATTCCCGCTTCCTTATCGGATGACTCGGCGAAGGCCGGAATAGATCATCCAACAACGGCTCCCCGAGATGATCGGACCTGTCACGGCCCGGGCTGCCCGTCTCACGCATCGCAGCGCATACGTACGTCTACTCGCCGCCGTGTTATGTATATACCACATTTTCACTGGGGCGTACGCGTCCGAGACCAATGCGAAAGGGGCCTCCTGTCGACGGCGCGTCAACGTAATAGTAGCACGCCGACGAACAAAACGGGTCAAGCTCGTCGCACGCGCAGCGAACGGAACGGGCCGGCCGCTGTCGAAAGGGGAGCGCGTCCGTCCCCGAGCTTCGTCATCGACCTTGATGCATTCTTCCCGAGTAGTACGCTCACATAGCGATGCCATCGGGTTCTTTTCGCGATGAGAGAGAGACCGACGGTGGTGCGGCTTATATAGACTCCCTTCTATACGGGCACTTGCGCGCGGCAAGAACTGCACTCGCTTCTGGGCGAACCGATTTTCCGGGCCACCGGGTGACGACGATCTTACACACGCGGAGAGCAAGCACTCACCGCGCTTACTCCCCCCTCCTCCATTCTCTTCATCCTCGAGTCACGAAGACGACGCGCCGACGCAATCGAGGCAAATAGGACGCCTTCCACAGGGAAGGGCGAAAGATCGCGAACAACGTTACACAAACGAACAAGGTGGCGACGAAGACGAGCGATTGTCCAGCTGACCCAATTAAGGGAGCCCGCCGGGGTGCTCGCCGCGTGCGAGCAGGCCAGAAGAAGAAACGAAATGCGTTTAATTTGGGCCACCAAGCCGCCGGCACCCCCATCAGTGCTCGACTCGCCGGGTCCGCCGGCCGGGAATACGTTTTTCGTGGTGCCCGAAAATGGCTTCCCCGCCGGCGGCACAACAACGAGGTGCGATTCTTGAAGGGCTCGTCAGTATAGGGCGGACAGCCGACGACCGACTGACAGTGAATACGGCGCCTTCATCTGCCAAGCAAGCAAAAGCCGAGCTCGCGGTGGACGGAATATAGGGCGCTCATAACATCAACCGGGTCCTGCCACGCGGCAGACAACAAAAGAGCGGGCTTAATTCGACGCATTCCTACGTCCCGACCGAACTCCTATAGTGTGCCTGTGTGTATATACAGAGAGGGACCCAGTTTTTCTTCCGGTCCGCCGCGAGGATGGGAGGGTACGGCGCGTGTCGCCTCCCGGGGTAACGCCTGGAACCTGCGGCGAACCGACCGGGCCTTGGCGTCGTTGCCACCGCTGGTATACAGTCGTCGTCGTCATCGTCGCTTTAACGAGACCCCCCCTTCCCCAAATCCACGATGACGTCACCCGCTGGCAGCGCCACCGCCGGCAATAGCCGGAGAGAGACGCTACGGACCGCCGGTACGGCCGGGCAGGTAAAGAAAAACTCCCGTTACGCACCGCCGTTCGCTTCAAAAAGCGCGCCGCCGCATCCCTGCAGCACGGCGGTCCGTTCGGGGTGGAAAGAAGAGAGGGGCGGGGTTTCTCGGTTGAGGTTCAGGCGGTGAGGGGAGCTTTGCTTTTGCGTCGGGAGGAGGTGTTCCGTGGGGCCACACCTGGTCCCTTTCAGTGCAGTGTGACAGCGCAAGGGGCAGCATCGCGAGCGGTCCCTCTATGTCGTGTGGCCGCGTGACGACGTGACGAGGGATGCCTGCCAGCCACTGGGTCCTTGCCGGGATATTGACATTCGTCGTCCCACTGTGGCTGGCCGACGGCGCATGGGCGAAGCTCGGCCAAAGTGACAACGAACGGCAGCAGCAGTCCAAGGTCAGTACGTCGCTTTCCTTCGCTCTTGGGTCATCCAAATGTGGGGCAACTTAAAGAGAAGTCGTGGGGACCGGTGAGGACCGGGATCAGCATCGCTTTGGTTTCATTAAGCGATGCTGTCAGTGAGACGCCTTGCATGCATCAAGCAGTACATGCACCCCTGCTGTCACACGCTATTTGCATCGCAGAATCGGTAAATGCGGTGGATGTTCTCGGCCAGTGCCTTAGAACAAGCCTGGCTACAACAAATATTCGGAAGTGGCATTTCGGGCAATATTACCTCCAGTCAGGCTAGATCTGTCTGCTCATCGCCCCAACGTCCAACGTATAAGAGCAACCTATTTGCGAAGGTGTCATGCCTTATTGTGTGTGCCTATTTGCGCAAGAGAAAAGACAGATTGAAAAGATTATTTTTATGTGAACGATCAGAAAATGCCCACCACTAAAATTGCAACATTTTTGTTTGAGTACATTGCTGTCGCGCTCGCGCGATTTATTGACATTCGGATGCATGCGCGCTCGTTGTAAAAGCTCACACCAGGAGACAATTCAGGCCCGAAAATATACATATTTAAATTATGCTTCGATGCAGTAAGCGAAAATGAAAGCGGGCCAAGTATGACCCACGAAGAAACCTTTAATTAAACGCGAAGCTCCCCAGCAAGCAAAGTGGCAACTGTAATTTGTGACACAGTGACGTGACTGTAAAAGCATGTATGAACTGGTTATACCCGTTTTAACGGAACGGTCACTACGATATGGTTCGCCGAGAGGTTCAACGACAACCAGTTTCCTGCGTGGCTTACAACAAAAAGCATAGTGTAATAGTCGCCCACATTAGGCATACAACCGCCGTTGATATGTACGACGCGATGTTGACGTCCGCACATCCCTCTGATATTAAAAAAAAGATGTCTCACGCAGGCTCAAGCATCATTCCATTTCGCTACAGCCATAGCACTATGCATGCACTGACCATCGCGATGTTGTACTCCGGCTTCGGGGACTATACGAACCAGCACGCGGGCTTCAGATAACAGAAGCGAAGTGGCAGTTGACAAGAGTCGTTAGATCAATTACCACAGGCAACACTGCAATACTCCCAACGCAACCGGCAGGCGGTAAACGCTTAAGGTAGCCCAGCCTGCAGCATTAACACCAACGTACACAAACCATAAACGCACTTCAACCATGACATGCCCTCCAATATAGCACTCGATATGAAGTCGGTGTCACTATAACTGTTTCCGAAGAGAGTGGGTCAACACATCATGCATTTCGCAACATAGCCGAAATAGCGCAGCAAACTACCGCACGGCGAGCCACGCTCGCGGATCAAGAGGTCTTGGATGCTCCTGCAGGGAGACAGATATAAACATATATCGCCAAGTGTAGAAAAAAGAAATGGCGTCACTGGAAGCGCCGCGGCAGAAGAAAGCCGCCCGTGTTGCCGAGGACAATGCGATGCCTTCGTCGGGGAACGGAACGCGCGGGCAACGTGACAAGGGCGGGAGAGGCCCGCCGCTGGCACGCGGGTGCCACGGTCCCATGGATAGGCTGCCGCAGTTTGCGGTCACAGCAGCAGCGGCTGCCGCCGCCGCGTGCACGCGCATACGGCCAGCTATAGCTCCTCGGTCCACGGACCACGGCGGGCACCCACCCCCCTTTTCCTCGCCTCTTCCCCGCGCCAGCCACCGTTCGACGGGAGACGACACCCCGCCACGGCGACTGCGACGTAGTCGCCGTGACACAGACACCGTCACAACGCGCACAGGACCGTTGTTGAATTGCTGCGCGGCAACGCGACCACATTTCGTTGACTTCCAACGATCTCGCCCAGAGTTACGCCACTCATTGAGCAACTCGAAGTTGCCAGTGAAAGACACGTTTCTTGAACTGTAGAGTTTTATAACGTCTCGAAACTTCGCGGCGAGTGCACGTAAAATACAAGTACGCGAGCGTTGTCGCGTTTCGCTCCCTTCGAATTGCGGCCGCCATGACCGGGAGCCGCATCGTGTTTACTTATTTAAAGCAGGAGAACTCCCCAGCTAGTCAAAGCGATGGGTACGAGATCCCGCTTCTCAATTGATAGGTACAATCACGAAAAAAAAAAAGAGAAAGAGTGGCGAAGGTAGCACTAAGCCCGCAAGGCTAGAAACAGCGAAACCGGACGAAATCTGAAGACTATATATAATCTGGTTGCTTCTAGGATGTTTCTAGGCCTTAGCTAGGTGATGCAGGCTGTTTCTAGGTTGTTATAGATCCATAGGCTTTAGCTAGGTGATGCTATAGGTTGTTTCCACGTTGAATAGCAGTGCATAGAGGTTCGAGTTAAACCACAGAGCAGAGAGTCACAGACACAACACGGATGTCCAAACTCCAGAGAAAGAACCTCGCGCTTAAACGCAGTTCGCACCTCTCATAGATCTACGGGCTGCTTATTCTAGTTGTAGCTAGGCAGAACTTGGTTGTAGCTATGGGCTAGGGGTAGAGTGGGCCGACAGCTTGTCGAGTTCACTCTTTGGCTTGGCTTCTTTCGGCATACTCGTTTGACGACGATAGCTTTCTTCTTCGTTTTTAGTGTACCAGTGGTGAGTAGTGGGATTTGCCCAATTTCTGTGGCACACACCCGTTTATGATGATGATAGTTTTCGCGTAGGCCGCACGGCACATACCCGTAGGCCCCACAAATTACGACTATAGCATTAACTGCTTCGCTGTTGAAAACTTACACGTGGCTCAGCGACATGCACGTTTTCGCTCACGGCTCGCCATCACTTGCTTGATTACACCTTCTTCAACTTAACGAGGTGCTTCCAAACATCGAGCTTCAGGGTCAATTTTAATAATAGAGATATGGCCATGTCACTTCCGCGTATCCGGCGGATGCGAACAAGTGGCAGTGAAAACCACGATTAGTGGGGGCAAGACAACGATGCCTTTCGGTACATGAATTGACAGATGCCTTTCGGTCCATGAACTCCGCCAGTAACCGCGTAAGATATGACATCTTCCCTCCAGTACCGTAAACAATAGTTCACATTTTAAAGAACCTTTAAAACACCCTTGATGGCTGCGGGTTTGGAAAAGTTAAGCAGGCAAGCAATGACTTCCAACCTTGACTTTCCGGAAGCTCACGTGAAATGTCGCAGGATTTTAACACACGCCTCAGTAGTCATGATGACAGGTCTCTACCTCTGAGTTCGGTCCATGAGAACAGTCCACGAATGGGTGGAAATACAATGTTACTACCGATTGAAACTCCTTGTGGCACTTCGGAAAAGAAATACAACAAAAAATTGGCCGCGTATCTGCGTGCTCCGCTGCAAATGCCGTGTAAAGACGATAGAGGAGGCGCTGCGTGAGATATGGACGCCATCTGGCAATACATCGGGAAACATGAGCTTGTGTAGAGGGTTTCCTTCCTCCGTGGCCACGGTAGCACTCCTGCTCTTCTCACGTGTAACTGAATGCGGAAAATCTCAGTTGGCTTAAGGCTCAATCTTCCTGCTAAATATTCAGCTGTTCAACGCGCTGTCTATAGTAATAATAACACAAAGTCCGTGGCAGAGGGCGTTCGTCGGCGCGCATAGGCATTTTCAGCGCAGCTTAAGAAACTAGGGTCTTTAGAATTACGTATCTATGTATTTTCTATTAAAAGAACCCACCACCTAATACTTACCTAGTGATGTTGCGCCTCAGATATGCGTAATATTTACTTTTTGATCGACAACGTCCACAGGTATGAACAGCCGTACCAGTTCAAGATGGGTGGGCGGTAAACAAGTGGTTCAACTTTGGCCGGGTCGCTGATTCGGATGACAGACAGACAGACAGACAGCCAGAGAGAGGGAGACCAAAATTTCTGCGTTTAGGACTGTCTTTAAAAGCCACGTCACCAGATGTACAGATGGCTCGACAAAGCTTCGGTCGCACTGTAGTAGCTGATCCGAATATCGTAAACTATAAGAGGCAAAAAGGAAAAAAGAGCAACAAGAAGAAGAAAAAACAACGAAAGATGCGTATTCACGCAAGGGGGCGGAGGCCAGACCTCACGTGCTGCCTCGCATTAACGCGAAAGTAAACACTGACGCAGGAAAAAAATGACTGAATCTTTCGCTCCACTATCGCATAATTTGGCGACCACGTTACGGCCCAACAGCTGGACGAGTGCAGAGCACGCGCACGGTACACTCACGTTCCCAGCCGCCGCTTTCTCCCGAACCCAACGAAGCCACACGAAACCGTACCGGTTTCGAAGCTTCCGAACATAACAGCCCGTATGGCTTGGCGAAGACGGCGAAGAAAAGACCCGCTGCGCGTTGTTCGACCAGGACTTCCTCGGGGCCGCTTTCCCACGAACGCGCCGAGTGTGCGAGAGAGCTGCAACGTCCAAATGTATGCACGCGGAAGAAGCAGAAACCGACGTCGCGTGCGACCGGTGGTTTGGTTTGCGGCAGACAGGACCCATACGTAAGATGGAGCGCAAGATGTATCGGTGATACGCGCCGGGACTTCTTCGCCAAATTGCCTTCCGCTCGTCGTATTGCGTGTGCGCTTCGCCCTCTAATTTCGAAGACCAACGTCAATCCTTCCAAAGCACACTGTCTTCTGACGAGCCTCCCCCCCCCCCTCCCCTTCCTCTGGCGGTCTCGCTCATCGAGGGATGACCCCAAATGTCCTCCCCACTTGCGTCCCATTCAGAAGTGTTGCAAGTTTATTCAGTTTAATTGCATACAACATAACATCGTTAGGGATATGTATTACATTAGGAGATCCCATAATTACGAAAGCTGAGAGGAAGATCTCCTAATATTACTGAATGAAAAAACGCTGCGCAAAAAGAAACAAACAAACAAAAAACACGAAGACTAGAAGGAAACACTGACAACAGACGGGCGTCTGTTGCAAGTGCTTCCTTCTAGTCCTCGTGTTTTTTTTTTGTTTTTTTTTTGCGCAGCGCTTTTTAATTGTTGGGGTTTAACGTCCCGAAACCACGATACGATTATGAAGGACGCCGTAGTGGAGGGCACCGGAAATTTCGACCACCTGGGGTTCTTTAACGTGCACCTAAATCTAAGTACACGGGCCTCAAACATTTTCGCCTCCATCGAAAATGCAGCCGCCGCGGCCGGGATTCGATCCCGCGACCTTCGGGTCAGCAGTCGAGCGCCATAACCACTAGACCACCGTGGCGGGGCTTTTCTGCTGACAGGCTTCAAATGTGTATAGTTTCGTCCAACAAAGAACCGTCTACTATCTTCCGAGGAACGGGAAAAGATGTTTACTACAAGTTGACCAGCGGCATATGCCAACAGTAATCGAAACCCTGGAGTGAACAATAAGCTGAACCGCACGCATCCAAACGTACTCATTTAGTTTCAGATGTAAGCCCTAAAATTATAGCACTCACGCGCCGCTCTACAGGACGTTACCGAGAGATGACTACAACCTATCAAGATGTTCGTGCAGCACATATATTGTATGACTTCTTGGTCAAGTTTAGAAACCACGTACCGCTGGCGTCGATGGGTTTGCTAAGGGCCTTGGCACAATGTTTACTGTTCCAAAATTTCAGACATCGCAAGAAGGCAGTGGTTCCTCACCCTGCTCATTGCTAAAGCTTGTCCTTAGATCCTTACCACTAGCGCAGCGGCTTGGAAACAGCAGAGAAAAACTGCATATGTCGGCCGCAGTTTGAAAAAAAGAATGACTAAATATCAAATCTCTTCCGCGGAAAGCTACCACATCGAGTGTTTCCTAGAAAGCTGCGGCATTCCTTTCTTCTTTTCATGCCAAGGTCGTTAACTGCTTGCAATGAAGGTACTTAGCAGTTGTGCAGGATGCCAGTAATGTGCGCCCACCATCAATAACACGGTAACCCCTGGAACTCTATACCGCACGTTAGATGCGAGGTGAAACCATGCAAAACCGAAACAAAGTTACGAACAAGCGCGACGTGTACAGACTATCAGTAGCCTTCTCACGGTGCTTAACGGTGAAAGGGCCATCGACTCAGATGCCTTCTGCGAAAGCATGTATCAGGACTTCCGCTGGCCCCGTATACCTACCATTCGAGTATGACGGTTCCTCTTTCCCGCTTGCCGTTGACAGCCCGTCAACATCGAGAGAGGGGGGAGTCGCCTCACCTTCGCCGTCATCACACAATCGTCACCAGTAACTTCCGACACCCATCACGACGACACCCGCGCGAGACGATCGCGAGGCGAGCGACCTGGACCGTGGTGGCATCCGTGTGACCGCGACGCGAACCAATCCCCTTCCCCCACCCACACTTTTCTACGCAGTATCATTTTCATCGATGCACCCACTTCCGCCGTTCACGTGTGGGATTAGAACGAGCAAGGAGCGAGTGACCGCCGCAGCGACAAACAATGAGACAGGAAGAGATTTCGCACAACGAATAAAAAAAAGCGCACGTATACCTTCGCGAAGGGCAGGTCTAACGACGGAAAACGCGCGTTTCCGCAAATATGGGGAGAAAACCGAAGAAAGAAATCCAGAGTGGACAGAGCTGAACCACCAGAAGCTATATATAAGAGAGGGTATAATGCCTACAAGCGCAGGCAGCATGGGCGAACAAAAGGAACAGGTGGAAGGGGAAAGGGACGACGGTATTCGCGTACACATATATAGCAAAGCAGAGCAGGCCTCCGCGGTCACGCGGTGCTCTCTTCCGCATGCTGTTCTCTGAAGTGTGATGTTTGAAAAGGGAGGGGACCGCGGTCAGCCGCAATGGGTGAAACCGCGAACGCAGCCAAGGGCATCAGAGGAGGATGTAACGAGCCCGACGCGTGGCACGCGGTCCGAGCGAAAACCGTTCTAAGTTCTGCAAACAACAGCGGCCACAGTCGAAAGCAAGTGCGTACCCCCCCCCCCCTCTCCCCCCCGAAGCATGACAGCGCCGCACGCGTAAGAGCGCGTAACAATGCGCGCTTATATAGGGTTCTGCGGGTAGAACGAGAAGCTCCCGCAATTCTGCGCAATCGCTCATTCAGCGACGACGAGATATACACGCTCTCGCCGGTACGCCGCGCGTGAAGGTGGATAAAAAGGCGAGCCCGCACCCCAAAGGTGGCAGGTCGGCCTCGACCGCTACATAATTCGCAATATGGTGTTCCTGCATGAGATTCTCCGCTTCGTGCACAGGGGCGTGCGCTGTCCTTAAAGGGGTCATGAACCGCCCCTCGGGCTTGGTGAAAAAACACATTCTACGAACAGTAAACACTACTGTGAACGGTTCTGTCAAATTTCGTTGTCGTACGCGGCACGCAGAGTATAGAAGCGGAGCGCGAAGTTGTCACTTTCTCAAGCGTCTTCTCTTCACACAGAGACTGGTCCCCACTCGCTTCGGTGGGCGGGGCGCCAGCGCTATGTCGTCAAATGGCAGATCGCTGCTATTGGCCGACATCTTACATAAATGAGGAGCGGCGTTTGGACCAGATACACTTCTTGCCATATGGGGTGCCGATGTGTGAAGGAAACAGCGGGAGTGAGAGGAACGTCTCTCGTAACGAAGAAACAAAAAATATTCGAGTGGCTCAAGCTCACTGACTCCGTTGTGACTACGTGACTTGTTTTGCCGAGTCTGCCCGAAAGCACACTCCACCTTCGGAATTTGTGCAGGTAGAGCAGCGTCACCGACCCTGGCAGCGGCGCGGTGCGACTGCGTCACCTGTGCGCGGGGTGGGCGCCCTGCCGGAGTGCGCGGCGCAACAGGTCTGCTCGGCGCTGTACGTGCGCGTGAACCGGACCCAGCCGCTGTGCGCCTGCCCGGCCGCCTTCGCCGAGCCCTGCTCGGAATCGGCCGAGCTCGACGAGCACACCATCAAGCTCGTGTCCAACGACAGGCAGGGCACCTTCAACCTCATCAAGGTATATATACGGCGCACGCTCCTAATTCACGTGCTGAACGCTCCCATACATTCTCCATACCTCACACTAAGGCAAGTTTCACAGCCATTTGAGGTTAAGCTTTTTATTGAATAGCAACCGTAACCAACACTATACACGCCCTTTCTTTCTTTAACCTTCTCTGCTCATCACTTTTCTGTCAGGAACACTGTGCCACATTGATACGTTGGGGCAAAAGCCAAGCCTCAAAAGCTGCATAAGGTTTCACTGGTAGATTAAAAAAAAAAGGTCATTTTAGAGCTCTCCCGCACCACTACAAATGCCGTTCAAGGGAGAACTTAAGCAAATTTTTGTACAAGCGTAAGCGGTCTGCAAGTAATCAAGCCAGGTCATCGCTGCTAACACACCCGCTTTCTGTCGTAATAATATATGCAGCGCTAAACCTTCAAAGCATATCTGCCGCTAAGAGGACGCAGACAGAAGAAGACGATGACGACACGCGGGCGTCTCGTCTTCTTCTGTCTGCGTCCTTTTAACGGCAAATATGTTTTCAAACATACGCCAACTAGGCCAAAAAAAAAAATGCCTCCTCAAGCGCTACACCTGTTCCTTACTTTTGTAACACATAATTGTACAGCGAACAGTCCAATGTATCATTACAGTAGCGATGACGAGGATACTCGTGGGACCTCCGCTACTCGAACGATTGAGGAAAAACTACCCTTTCAATCCATCGCCCAGAGTGCTATACAGTACCATCCAGGTAGCCTCGGAATTTCTCACGAACACCGTACATCAAATGGGACGCGTGCGCAGGTGTGCGAGCCCGTGCTGTCGGTACGGCGCTGTCAGGAGCCCCGCGACTGGCAGCTGCTGGCGCTGCAGAGCACCCGCACTGGCCGCGCCCACTACCTGCTCGTGTGCCGATGCCCCACGGGGTCACGCCTGCTGGGGCCCGTGCGCCACACCACGCCGCCGTACGCCAACATACCAGGCATCCGCGTCTACGGCATGCTCTGCGCTCAGGGGCCGGCAACGTCCTCCCTACCGCCTAGGGACAGCAGGAACTTTCAGAAGGGTACGTACTCCCCGTTTCTCTATACGAGAGTGTCCGCCACGGGCGTACGTGAGCAAGATGACATTCTCTTACTAAATTACGCTCAGTCAAACGTGAATCGTCAGTTATGAACAAGAAAGAAAAAAGCGAAAAGTAAGAAAAGAAGAAAATCGCTAAGTAACGATGTACCGCAATATGCCGGAACATCGTTACTTGGGGCTTTTCTTTTTTTCTTGACGCAATCTTTGAAGCTTAAGAGCAGCAATAAACGCGCCAAATGGAAACTTTCATAGCAATCGCAAATCTGCGGATCACGCAGGCTTTTTTGACAGCTACATACAGCTGTCTCAAAAGACTGCAAAATTAGTGCAGCTAGGAGCCGCATGTCCAGCTGAAATAGTCTTTTTGGTGCCGGAAAACCCAACAACAGTGCATAAGATTTTTACCGCTTTTGTACACAACCAGACAAAGGAGTGCCGAACGGCTTTACAGCCACCGTTCTCTAATTCAGGAGGAACAAAAGTGCCGCGAGGTTGCTCCGGAGAAGTTATAACGCCTTGGGCCAAATTAAGCCACAAGCTCATAAGTGTTTTAAAAGGACTGAGTGTTGGGCGAGTTGGTATTCCATTACTACGAAAAACTGCGCGAAAAACTGCGCTTGTGCGTGTGTCTCACTTGTCCCTGTTTATTTCGCGCTGTTTTTCGTAGTAACTCATAAGTGTGCTCCGTAACAGGAAAAGCGGTACAAATAAAACGCGACACCCCTCATTCATACAGTGTCAACGCACTTTGCCGTAGACGTGTAAAGAACCGGCGAGAGAGACTTCGACAAAACCATCATCAATATCCTAAGGCAAAAGTGATGCTTAAGCACAGGGGAAAAAAAAAAAAGAAGACGTCGAGATATACGCAAAATCCGCATACGAAACTAGAAAACCATTTGCATTTCCCGAATATCACCGCGACTTCAAAGGCTATCGGATTATGCGTTTTCTCTAGAAGACGCGGAAAGCATAGTCATCGTAAAGCGGCGCAAGGAGCAGTACAAGAGGCGCAAGCGGCTGCTTTCGTATGCACAGAAGCTGCGACAGCAAACGGCCACGTTGTTCGAGAATCACGGTGTTCCCTCTCTCGCAGGTTACTACCCGGAGGCCCCCTGGCCCAGGATCCTCGAAATGATAAAGAAATCTGGCCTCCATTACAAGCTCTGACGTGTACATGTAGACCAGAACCACCGTTCGAATGCAACCGCAGCCGTCAACGGCGGCAACGTCAAGGTGACACCGGGAAAGCAGAAACGGCAGCAGGCGAATTCGACTGCGCCGAAATGAGACAGGCAACACAGCCGCTCGGACCTTCACACTGCGTGACACGCCAGGGCGCCAGTGGCCCACGGTAGCGGAGCGCGCTGTCATCGGCGGTTCGCCGAATTCGCAAACGGGAAGTTTCTTCTTTTACCCGCGACATCGTGCGTTGAAACGTAGAAAAACTCAAAATATTCGCCGGCCTGGAGTGCATTAAAACGCATGTTTCACGTTCTACAGCTCGGTGGCGGCCATTTCCAGGTTGTATTCGGCGCTCATCAAGGTCATAAGCCCTGCCTGTACCGCTGCCTTGCAGTTGGCAAAAGTAAGGCAAAAAAACTGCACTGCTCGGCGCTAATACTAGTGAAATTCTGACACAAGGCTGCAGTTTCAAAAGAAAATCACTGAACGCGCCAAGGCCACTTCGTCAGAGAAAAAAAAAAAAAAAGAATTGAAAACATTCAGGAGGAACAAGTGCGCGCACTACCCCAACGGCAAACTGGCTTCGCCGCACGAACACCGCTAATGCAGCAAAGCCACCTTGCCGGCGGGCAGGAAGAAGGACGCGAGGTTTTCCAAAAAGAAAATCTTCAGTTTCCTTCTTTCTCTTTTTTTTTTCTTTTTCGTGTTTTGTAAACGTTGTTTTGTTTACTCGAGGTGAGTTCGCGCGGTCAGGAAACCAGACGCGATATTATACGGTCTGAGTACGTCACCTAGAAAGGTTACCGCCGACACCGCCGAGCCAGCTTTTATTTATTATTTTTTTTTGGAACGCCTACATATCATTACCATTTAACTGGAACCACACAACCTTCATTAATTCATTGGGAACGCGCGGCTTACGTAAGATGCGCCAGTTCGAATTACCATAGAGTGGCAGGAAACTACAGGCATGTGTCCACTGTCCATTACAGTTCAGCGACTTGCTGAAAGCTGCTAATAACGCCTCCCACGATGTGAAAATGTGTCTGCTTTGTCATTTATATGAACGGTTACTTGTTGCTCCTGCCCCCATCTCTTACTGCTGCAATCAAATGCTGAAGCACGAATTACTCTTAATCACACATCGGTTATAACGCGAAAGAAACACAATACACTTTGCATTCTAAGGAAGGTGCACTGTACAGCGAGAGTGACGGAAGCATGTGTGTCCCAAATACAGAAGTAAAAATCATTCTTTTTTTAAGGTAAGGCATAGGGTACTTCAATTGATGTTTAAAGATGACACTTTGGGGAGTGAGGTTTTTACACAAAGACCAGTGCCACCCAATTTAATGTTCCTAGGTGCTTGAGGCTACCTACATCACACACTGGAGATGTGCATGGCATCAACTTTCATGCTTAGATCTGCTAACACACCACTTTTTATGATGCACTTCGTGATGAGCATGTCATTACTATCACTAGGCGTCAATGGTGCTTTATTTTAACGAATTTCATGCTAAATAGATTTGCTAGAATAGAAGTAAAATAACTGTGTACAAGAAATGTAGTGAATACTTTTTAAAAAGTTTCAGTTTATCTTAAAAACAGTTGTGACTTAGATGACTGACTTGCATATAATTTTTGCTTTTTCAGAAGTACCTCGTTTCTGTGTGTCATAACTGCAACTTTTATCAGTGTATATTATAATTTTTAGACACGACGCGAGGCGCACTACGATTTTCAAATAGCCCAAGAGATCTTTATTCTAGGTGAAGAACTTGGACAAAACAACACTGGAAGCAAAGGGTGGCTGGAAACAATTATACCCTTCCATTTAATCTCATCACGTTGCTGCAAAGCACTGATACATCATATCTATGGATTGCCATCACTGAACTTATCTCAAAGTCCAAAATATATTTAGGAAAACAGAATCTAATTAGAAAATTTAGTATTTATTTGGACACTTACTAGCTTTGTATTGTCATATGTGCCTCATTCAGCATGTTACAATTTGAACTCCGTTGGTGAGAAATTAATGTGCTTAAGTTGATCATAATGTTACCGTAAGGTAACGTGGTGTTTGTGTACCGAGTTACATCCTGAATAATTTCAAATAATTTATTAACTAAAGTGAGCATTTCAATGCACTCAATAAGAGTGCTGATATCGTTTTATTTGGCACTGTGGTATGCATTGTTCTTAAAGGAGTGCAAAATGTAACAAACGTCATTACTCATCTTTGTGTTTAGCATTTTTTTGCAGAAGGGCGTTACGCTGAGGTATCTACTTTTATTCTTTTGACCGAGAGAAGCCAATCTGTGTGTATGATGTACAGCTTCATTTATGCACTGAATGCTCAATAAAGTGTTCCTCCATTGTCTCTGCAGGTTAAATTAGGGTACCTTAAAGGGCCCCTCCCCAGACCCCATTGCGAATTTCGGCTGTGAACTAACAGTCGTAAGTCAATGTAGAAAAGACTTCACAGAAATTATTTTTCAAATAGAAGAAATTAAACTATCCCATGACCATGCTGCCCTGCGGCAAGAGTCACCTTGAGAATCGACACTCTCCCCATTAGCTTCAGCAAGTGTCAGCAAGTTGGCGTACCCCTGCTACGCTCTCCTATGTTCCGGAGTCACTGCCAATGAGCACCACCTACTTTTCTTCTTCCCTTTGCCTTTTCCTTTACAGTGCATTTTAAGTGGCAGTATTGCACTGGACCATGGTCAGACACATTCTAAGCAGCGGTTGTTGCATAGGACATTTGCTAGTGTGGGTCTCATTATCGCTCAAATCACAGCTCCCTCAAATAGAAGAGCGCATGGCCTTATGTAGAAATTTTCACTGTTTTTGGGTCATGCAACCAACTCAATCATTGTATGTACAATCATCACAGAGAGATAGATCTCTGCACCACACTTGTTCATTTGTTATGAGCAAACGTTATGAGAAGTTCTTTTTAGCAAAAGTGGCAGAAATTCGATAATTAGGTGGTTGCATTGCTTTGAATTCCATTCAAACTGGCATATCCATAATTTCCTTTCCTTTCGGTCATTCATCAAATTTACTACACTTTATGTAATGATGCACAAAAATATTTTGCTTGCATAGCTGACCCGGACTGCACACATTCAAATTTTCTGAACAATGCCACAATTTCTCAAAAATGCATTGACATGTGACCACATCCGTAAATTTTAATCAGAAGAGCCAGCAGTCTAGTTACAATTTTATTTCCTATTCTGGAATCACTGTTCAACTGCAGTCACCTAACAGGTATTTATAGCTCAAATATAGCTTATAGTTGTCACCTTGCACATTTTAGTTGACAACTCTCAATAAGTTATAATGCACAATTGCAGTGCCCTAATACACTAACAGTAGAGAATGTTGCAGTATATGCTGTCTATAAAAAGTAGACGTTAAATTTTTTAAATACATTTCGACATTTTCCTCAATCAATCCATCTTGATGACATGACCATCATTGTATTCAAACTAGAACTTCTGGGTTTGTGGAGAGTTGTCTACTATTACTTTTGACAACAGCCTCCGATACGTAACAAAATTTAGGTACCAGACCTTTTTGGTTCTCTGTTACTACAGTACAGCATCTAATTTAATGTTACATCATGCAAAAGTTGAAGCATCATCTTAAAGTACTAAATATTAATGATGCAGCCCAGAAAAAAATTGGAATAGACACTTACGAAGTGCGTCTGATGTAGCTTGGATGGTGCAGCTGTACATAGCACAGAGGAGCCGCTGAGGCTGGGCTTGAAAAGCACGTCGACAGCCCTCCTTGACGGCTGAGATGATCTGGCCGGAGAGCGGTCCGTAAGTGCCTGGATCTTCCACCGACATGTCAAGGTCCCACTGATCCACCACGAACGCAACACCCATCATTGGCTCCTGGCACAAAGGTCCTGTCAGTGTGGCTAATTGAAAGCCACTCACAAAACTGTGGTCGTAGTCGGCCAACGTCTTAACCCCACTTGGTGTTGAACCCCTTGCAGCACACTTAAAGCTGTGACTGTTGTCTTCTTTCTCACCACCACCACCACCACCATCTTTATATATCTTCTTGGACTGCCCTTGCAGCTCCAAACCTACCAGGGAATCGCTATTGTCGTCAATATCACAGTGCTGTAAAGGTTTAATGCCTGCAATGTCAACATCACCCTCCTCTTGCCTGGCTGAAGCGGCATGTTGAAGACCTTCCTGAAACACTGAGGCCCTTTTAAACCCAGGAATCCTATTAAGAAGCACGTTGGGCCCACACCTCCGTGGACCAACAGACCAAATTTGATTCATTGTGCCTTCTGGCCAACCTGCATCCGCAAATGCCTTGGCCAATGTCTTTTGAAGCTCGGCAATGTTCTTGGACAGAGATTCTGGCAGCTTCTGACTTCGAGAAGACAGTGCCTGGTCGTAGTCTCGGATGAGTGATGTGTGCTTCTCGAGCAGCTCTGTGACCTCTTCTGGGAGTGGTTCTGCTCGCAGTTTGATTGTGACTTGCCGGTTTGGAGTGAAAATTGTTACAGTCCCATCCTCGGCAACACTGTCATCTTCCTCCTGAGAGACAAGAACGAACACTCTTCAATTTGGCTTATTCGTGAATAAGGTTGCTGTTGTTACTGCGTCAATATTTTGCAAACATTCCTATCTGTTTCTACAAACATTACTATCCGGCTAGTTTTCATCAGTCATGCTTGATGGATAAATATCCATACGATTAAAAACAAAACAAAACAAGTGCTTAGGTTATATATAGGGGTGTGCGAATATTCGAGTTTCAAATTCGAATCGAATAACAGCTAAACGAATAATTCGATTAGACTTTCGAATAATTTGACAGGACGAATACCTAACACGCGACAAAGGCCAATGGTACAACTTGGTTAGGGTGGGGTGGCTAAAACTAATGCTAACGTCGGTACAGTAGGCCGTCGTTAAAACTTTCACCGATATCCTGGTTCAAAAGCGACAGCATGTTTATATTGAAGGAGACTATGTCATTTGCATACGTAAAAAAAAAAAAAAAGAACACATGAGTCAAGCCCTTCACAACTTCGCTTCCGAAGCAAATTCACAGACTTCTTGCGTAGTTCGATTGCGTATGCCTCAAGCGCGGTAAAACGTCCTGACTTTGGCCCGCAAAACACTCGCTGATTGGCTTCACATGTGAAAATTTGTTCACGCCGTGCAGTCGCCACTGCCGCACCGCACCGCTCATTCAGAAACTCCCATTGTTCTTGCGCTCAATTAAAACACTGCTGTGAACGGGCGCCCGAACATTTTTAGGCCCACAGCACCCATTGCGATGGAGCACAACATCACTACTACAAGATAAGCCTTAATACGCTAGCATAGGGGAAAAAAAAAACTAGCTACCGTACCCCCTTCTTTTAGCGGTTCGGAGGTTAGGAGTGGCGCTGTTTACTGGGATGGCGCCTCCTCTATAAACATGCTTGCGCACCTATAAAAGCTGAAGAAGAAAAAAAATATATAATTCCCGAACAAGCGCGTAATAAAGCTGTCACCACGCCATAGCGTCAGTGATTTTTCCTTTGTCTTGCCGTAAATGGTGGTACACGTTTCGTGTAAATATACTATTCGATATTCGATATTGTTGGTCACTATTCGGCACTATTCGATTCGAGATGAAAGTTCACTATTCGCATACCCCTAGTTATCAGGCACAAAAATGTGCCTGTATGTGCCTTTAAACATTGCAGTGAGAAACTTGCAAATTTCTAAGTAGAGTTAGTACCGTATGTACTGAAATTTTGCATAAAAGAGTAAGGAGACAGTTCCATGGCTAAATAACAACACATTAACAAGAACAACAAAATACAAGTCACTGAGAATGCGAATGCAAAAGGGCCTTACATCCTTAGGTGCCTTTTGTATGGTGTTCTTGTCCTCTATAACCTCATTCACCATGTCCACTTTGGGTGGTTCGACAATGGTCTCTCGGAAGGGCACGATTGGATCTGAGACGTTGATTTCAACTTTTGCAAACCTGTGAGGTGGTATCAGGAAAAGAAATGGACCATGCAATCAAGGTTCACAACAGAGTACCAGGTAAGATACCATAATTTTCAGCATATAATCCACCCCCCCCCTACAATTTGCGTAAGTATTGAAAAGAGATCCCCTTGTATTATTTGCACATTTAAACAGTGCAAATTAATTTTACACCTTGACAGAATTAACCCCACCAACTACGCTCCAATGTAATTGCAATCATTCTGCACAAAGCCCACGCCAGTATGATGATATTGCTGTTGCGTTCTAACTAGGAGTGTGCGAATATTCGAAATTTCGAATATTTTTCGAATAGTGTTTGCTATTCGATTCGATTCGCACTGTAGTTTTACTATTCGAACTATTCGAACTTCCTAAAACCAAGTACAGTCAATGACCAATTGAAAGTGACCCCTTCAGATTTTCAATGTGCTTCACCTCATCACATACCGGGAATGCGGCAAAGCTGCCTTTCACGCTCTGTTACGGTCGAACTTAGTCATGAGACAGTCAACGTCCGACTGGAAGTGGTCCCTAGATTTTCGGTATGCTTCACCTCATCACACCCCCGTATTGCGGCAAAGCTGCCTTTCAAGCTCCGCTGCGGTCGCAAATGTTCTAACTCAAGAAAACGCTGGTTCCAACATGGAGATGAAAGATGTGGCAGAGGTGGGGGCTCAATTTATGCTGTTTTGGACCTGAAATTCGGGCAGGAAGTCCGAAAAATCGGAAGCCGAAGCTTTTTATCATTCTAAATTTCAGATGTTCTTATATATCAACGTCTGCGAGGTAGATTTGGAACTCCGGACTTGAAGGGAGCACACCCTTGACCGCCACATCAGTTGGGCTTCCACAGAAGTTGAAAGAGGAGGAGAGGCTGAGGAAATGGCATCTTTGCCTATCACGTGTAAAGTGTTGTCGGCAACACTTTGGTTGCACCAAATCATGTACATAAATAGAATTCGGCCTCTACGTTGCCTCATTCATAATAAGACAACTATGAAACACCACCATGCCAGTGCTTCATCAACCTAGCGAAAAGAAACTCTTTCATGTTGCTATCTCATAAGAAGATGCTTAGGAATCCGCTTGTAACTTTTTTTTCTGCAATTTCGCTTCGAAGTATTCGAAAAATATTCTAGAAATATTTGAGAAATATTCGAAAAATATTCGATTCAATTCGCACTCACACTTCAATGTTCGAATTCGCTTCGCACTCAAAATTTTGCTATTCGCACAGCTCTAGTTCTAACAGGTGGCTCTGTCAGCTGCAAAGAAGAGCCACATAGTCACGAAGAAGGAATTCAAATAAACAGAGCAAGAACATCACATCAGTCTCTATGTGTTACATTTGTGACAGAGTATGTGTGCCTTTTGTCAAGAATGGCATTGCCACAAAAAGGTAAAAAGCACAGGCTGTTTATGTGCATGCATGCTGTCTAGTTTATGAGTACATGTGCTCAGTGGCATGTTTGTAGTGTTGCTGAGCTGTTAGTGACAGCATGTGCTTGCTCATTTAGATTATTGCTTAATTAATGCCAAGACTAGCACAGATATAAGCAGGTAAACAACACAACCTGTTGGTGTACATATAGGTCACATCATTTGCGCGTCCATGTACAATGCTCCATAGTATGCGTCATTAAAGGGCCCCTAAACCACCTCCGATAATATTTTTAGCATTTCAAGTAAACGCACACATAGAGTTCAGAAGGCAGTCACGATAAACCATGCTAAATGCGGCTGTACTACGAGCCTCATGCGCCCTACAAATTCCAAGAAACAATCCCTTCTCCTCTCCACACCTTTCAGCAATTCTCAGCCTCTTCACGCTAACCGTGCTTGTTATTCACAATACCTGTTTGCCTGCTCACAGGTACATGTGTTCGCCGTTCTTCCTCCTCGCACAATGAGGAGGAGCATTCGGTCAGGAGGAGAGACGAGCCGACAAGCGGAGCATAGCAAAGGAAAGAGCAGAATGAGCGAGGGTCTCTTTTGTATCATCAAATGCGTAAAACTCCAATATTACGGCACCGTTCTGAAAAATTCCCACGGCTAAGTGTTCGTTGTAGACTCGTGCACAACTGTAACACCACAACTAAATTTCGACCTTTGGGTGGTTTAGGGGCTCTTTAACCATAATTTACAGTGCGAAAGGTGAAAGTGAATGACGAGAATTGACTGGGACAAATGCACACTATTAAATGAAGGTTTACTCGCAGTGCCCCCCCAAAAAATACAGGTAGAGGACTGAAAGTGAAATAAGAAAAACTATCACTTAACTGTGACAGGCAACAATTAAGAAAAATATTGGTAACTGATACACAGCAAAAAGATAAAAGACTCACTAACACTAGCCATGCGTGCAACTTACCAAAACCTCGAGCTCTTTGTAAAGGCAATGGGCAGTTTACTAATGCATGTGTGTGGTTAACTTACCATTTGGGCTGCTTCAATTATGCAAATACTGCTAAATGAGGCAAATACTGCTAAATGAGTCAACATCACTTTGTTGTTTTTATTGATTCCAGATTAATTCGACCTGCCTGCAACTCGACCAATTTTGTCAATCCCATCAGAGCCAAATTAATGCAGACTGTACGTGGATATCAGGAGGATAAAAGCACGGGTCTTTTTAGGCCCCTTCTTCTTACACATGGCAGGACTTTTTGAAGCAATGACGACATCTTATTGACATCTGCATTGGTGTTATTGGTGACATCTGTACTTGAAAAAAACACAGTTCGAATATCCAAACAGCAATGACAGTGAGTCATATATACATTGCTATGAACGAAAGAGGGGGGATTGATTGAAAGCTCGTTTCTTTTGTTAGGCACAACCTAATGAAACCAACCAACAGTGAAGCTAAGGAAGGTATAAGGGACATTATTTTTATGTTTTAACTGCACTATAGTCATTACCACATAAACGGAAAGGAATTAAAGTGGATGAAAAATCAAGTCGCCGCAAGTAGGGACCTAACCTACAACCTTCAGATAACGCATCCGATGCTCTACCAAGTGAGCTACAGTGGTGGTCGCTTTGCCATCCACTTCATTAGGTGTTTAAGTTTGTTCAATCCTCAAAGTGTTAGCCAGTGCCAATCGCAGCCATGATGGCAAATGTGGAACACTTTTGTTGCCAGCTGGCGTCACATAGCACATGATCTAATTACAACCTGGAAGCTGACCAATAAACCCTGGCATACTACCTAAGGCATCAAGTCTGCCGGAACGAGACCATCGCGATGAATGAACAAAAGAGGGGGATTGATCAAGGGCCTGCTTCTTTTGTTAGGCACAACCTAATAAAACCAATAGAGAATGAAGTTAGGGAATGTATAGTGGACATTACTTGTATATTTTAACTGAGTGTAGTAATGATGAAATGCAGTGCTATGTTACTAAAAGGTTAAGCGACAGATCTATGAGAAAACCTTTCAGTGAGGTCATTGAGGCATCGCTCCAGGTGCACTTCGCCTGCGGTGAGTAGCACATGCTCGCCCGTCTCCTGAAGAAGCACCTGGACGCAGGGGTCAGCCTGGTGCAGCAGCTTGAGGCCCCGCACCAGGGCGGCCATGTCAGCCAGACGCCGCGGCTCAAGGGCCACCCGCAGAATGGGTGTCACAGGACCCCGCATGTCCGCAAAGGGGGCACAGGCTGTACAACTGGACAGTGTGGCTGTGCGCACCACGTGTTCCTCCAGGCCTCCTATGCCTTAAAATGTGGGTGGGGAAAAAGAGAACATAATAAGAGAAAACCGCCTCAAAACATCAAATTTCCGCAAATAGGTACTTGATGCATAGCGCACTCTCCTATTCCAGTGGAGCTTATACTTCGTCACGTCCCGAAGCTGCATCAAATGTAAGGAGTTGCATCTTACTGGGCATTTTTTTATAAGCCAGGTCCCGTGCTTGCGATTTTGATAAATGCAATGCATGATTATGTCGATTGTTACTGACAAAACAGTGCTCATTACAAAAGACTGAATGTGAATACGACTGAATGTGAAGCATAATTTTTGCAATAGATGAAAACATTGCAGTTAACCCATATATGCCCAGTGTCCTACATATAGGATGCTTCTTTGACGCACTCTAACATAGCTATTTCTCTAACATCACTATTTCTGTAGCTGATGACTAGCGCCACCTACAGCACATCAAGCAGGCCTAATTCTCAACGTGTGCAAGCCTAGACATTGCTTGCTTTTCATGCTGCCAAGTGCCGACTGCTTTCTCCGGGCAAACGCGTGCTTTGTGTGAAAGACGTCATGGAGAGGAAGAAGTGCACGTTAAATGCCGACCGCTTTCTCCGGGCAAACGCGCGCCTTTTATGAAAGACGTCATGGAGAGGAACATGTGCAATGTCGGTGTGCACGTGAAATGTTTCAAGGCTTACCACACCCACACATAGCACCCCCTAATGCACAGTGTCCTATATGTATAGGACGGCTTGAAGAACAGTGTTGCGTTTACCTGGCAGTAAATAAAGCACTTGTGCTTTTTTTTGAGGGTAGAAGTACACTTTTTGTGAAAAAAAATATTTGTTTTGTCATTTTTTCTGAGTTTGAGCATATATGGGTTAACAAAGATGGATGGGCTATCTACTGCATTCTACAAAGCTCGAGACATAAGCAGGTGTGAGAAAAGATGAAGGTCCAGAACTAACAAACAGCACAGAGCATTAAGGCGGTGGTCACAGGGGAAGCGCAACCAAGTGTTGCAAATGCCCGCTTTGGTCGAAAAGCAACGAATTTACCAAAGTCAGTCATGGACTGGTTCTTGCGCTCTGCAAATGAAATCGCAAATCTGTTCAGCGAATAAGTGGCGCAAGGTTTGTTTTATGTTGCCATGGTTACTTGAGCAACGCAAAATGCAAGAAACAAAGGTGAATGCCAGCAATAATAGTGTGGCAACGGGTAAGTTGCACTCGCCTGTGTGAACATCGGTTGCCCTAAACAGCTCCTCAGTCACCAGTTGCAGGTATCTGTCAGTTGTCAGTGCAAATGCTGTCTTGCTTCAGGTTTACTGATCACACTGACGCAAGACTTATCTAATGCACATTACAGTGAAATGAAATCCACTACTGTGACAGGCTGTTTCCATCACTGTTGAAAGTTAATCTAAACACGTTTACTGGGCATCTGGACTAGCAGAGTACATCAGTAACCATAATTTAATAGTTGATGAACTAGACATGAGAAAACGTGCGCCAGGTCTCACCAAGGATGTTCCCTGCAGGAACACACTCCAGCTGCTCCAGTTCCCTTCCCATAAGCAGATAGAGCTTCTCTATGGTTGCTACAGTGACATGTTCTTCTGGGCCTAAATCCTTCAGCCTCCGAGCAGGATCAACGGTCACAGCCTGTAAAACATGAGAAAGCGAGTGTATTGATTCCGAACAAAGAAGAGACCGGGGAATTGAACTAATAAATGGTATGCGTGAATACTAACCTTCTCGAGAAATTTTGCAGGGTCATGCTTTGGACCAAGCACGTATACTTGCTGGCCCCGTTTCAGTGTGCCACTGAACACGCGACCGAATGCTATAAATGTCGAGTCATCCTCTTCTCTCTCTTGAGATGCATCCTCCTCTGGGACTGCTGCTATAAAAAAAAGCATGAGAAGTCAAACCACATGCATGCTTGTAAACGTGCAACAGATGATTTGACATGACAGCTTCAGCTTTCATGTCTGCTGAACAATTTGTCATTGTGCTGCAACAATGAAATTCTATATCAAAGTATCATAAAAGGATGATGGAAGACTGACTAAGCTTGCAAAATCTCAAGCCTATCTTAGACAGACTGTAAGCCTAGGAAAAGGAATAAGCTTTCGTGGCTTGTGCCAATGCAAAAAAAAAAAAAAGGAAAACATCCTACATTAGATTGCAATGATGAAAAATGAGCACTGGAAAGTATTAGAAAGTTAATGCTCACCAGCGTCCCCATTCTTCTGCCCATCAGGAGTTGAAGACGAGTCCACTGCAGCCAAGGCCATTCGCTCTGCGTGTCGCTGCCGAGCTTGCTCCCTTCGCTGAGTTATCTCTTCGAGACTCAGCAGCCTGCAAGAGCGGGATTGTAATATAGGATAGAAGGCTGGAGTTCCTTATTCAATAACTCAGTTAAGCATATATGAAGGTGAACAGCAGCGTTGTGTGCACTGTCTACATTACCACCCAGTGCTTTGAAATGGTCTGTTCAGGAACGCACTGAGCGACAACCAAACTAATGTTGCACCATGATTTGATAATGAACTGAGAGGGAACTGAGCTGATAAGCCACTTAAGTAAATATTAGGGGCGTGCGAATATTCGAAATTTCGAATATTTTTCGAATAGTGTTTGCCATTTGATTCGATTCGCACTGGAATTTTACTATTCGAACTATTCGAACTTCCCAAAAACAAACACAGTCAACGTCCGATTGAAAGTGACCCCTTCAGATTTTCAATATGCTTCACCTCATTACACTCTCGTATTGCGGCAAAGCTGCCTTTCAAGCTCCATTACGGTCGAACTTTGCCAAGAGACAGTCAACGTCAGACTGGAAGTGGTCCCTGGATTTTCAATATGCTTCACCTCATCACACCCCGGTATCGCGACAAAGCTGCCTTTCAAGCTCCGTTACGGTCGAACATTGCCAAGACACAGTCAACGTCAGACTGGAAGTGGTCCCTAGATTTTCTATATGCTTCACCTCATCACACATTGGTATTGCGGCAAAGCTGCCTCTAAAGCTCCTCTTCTGTCGCACATGTATTAACTCAAGAAAACGCTGGTTCCAACATGGAGATGAAAGATGTGGCAGAGGTGGGGGCTCAATTAATGCTGTTTTGGACCTGAAATTTGGGCAGGAAGTCCGAAAAATCAGATGCCGAAGCTTTTTAGCATCCAAAATTTCAGATGTTCTTGTATATCGACGTCTACAAGGCAGATTTGAAACTCCGGACTTGAAGGAAGCACATCCTTGTCTGCCATATTAGTTGGGCCTCCACAGAAGTTGAAAGAGGAGGAGAGGCTGAGGAAATGGCATCTTTGCCTATCACATGTAAAGTGTTGTCGGCAACACTTTCATCAAATCATGTACATAAATACAATTCGGCCTCTACATTGCCTCATTCTTGATAAGACAACTATGAAACACCACCCCGCCAGTGCTTCATCAACCTAGCAAAAAGAAACACTTTCATGTTGCTATCTCATCAGAATATGCTTAGGAATCCTCTCTAAATTTTCTTTTTTCTGCAACTTTGCTTCGAAGTATTTGAAAAGTATTCTAGAAATGTTCGAAAAATATTCGATTCGATTCACACTCACACTTCATGATTAGTATTCGCTTTGCACCCCAAATTTTGCTATTCGCACAGCTTTAGCAAATATCGAACATGAAGATATAACTACTGAAGACAGTGTCTATCCAGCTCCGCATCCTGTTCTTCCTCTTGCATATTTCGCGGATGCTCAATTATCCACTAGCTCAACTCTCTCATTAAAATTGTCCACTTGTCCAATTGTCCACTAGCTCACATTAAAATTAACACATGCAACTGTTAGTAAATATAAACAATGCAACCATACATAAACAAGAACAAGCTGAAAAAACAAGACAAACCTTGTTCTGTTTTCAGGGAGCTGTTTCGTCTCCACCGCAACCATTTTGGAGATGCAAACAATTACCGGAGCTTCATCGCAGGGTGAACAGTCTAGAAAAGCTGTTGTAAAGAAACAAGTACTATGCTGGTCAGAAATTGCAGTGAGCAAAAAGAATAAAAGCAATAAGAAAAAAAATCATACTATTCAGAACACAAATCACACAAGTCACTTTGTGGAATGTCTATGCTGATGATCATAAACGATAACTGCGTCCTCTTTCTTGCAGTAAAAAGCAGAGGATGCTTGCACTCCCCCTTCCATTCACGTGTCAGTTTTTAAACCTTTTTTAACAAGTGTCAATTTGCAACTTTTCCATAGTGAAAAACGCTAGGACTGACAATGTTTTCAGAGCAGGCTGGCAAAAATTCTGCAGGCAGTGTTAGTGCACTAGTTACTGAGCCAGACTGGCTTGTACATGTTTGCTCTTTCTCTGTGTGGTCATTGGAGGTGAGAAGGGTGAGAACAGGAAGATGAAACTGAGCTTCCAAATGATATCAAGATGGTGGCGCTTGTTGGCGGAGAAGACAAGAGGTGCCTCCGTGAACACCGGTGTGTTTGTGCAATTCCATGCTCCCGTCTCTCCTTTTGCACCGATTAAAAATATTGTTTTACAGGCTCTTAAGGTGTGTTTTTCACTAAATTGTTTAATGCAGCATAGATTTGTCATTGCCCCTGTTGAAACCAACGGTTTCGAAAAATAACTTTTTCCTGGACTCTCTTCAAAGCCAGTGTCCCCCAATAAGCAATGCTATACGCTGCTTTCATTTTTGCAAGCAATGCACACTAGAACTGCTTTCACTGAAAGGGATGCAAGGAAACGCTGGTGCATTTCAGTCACTGCCAATTATTAGCATGCAGTAAGCTTCCAAATGCCCTACTACACACATGCTGTCAAAATTGCACTTATTGCAATCGAGTTGATGGCGATAGCTGTCAACTTGATGTGCGTAATGGCCAGTGCTGTGAGTAGCGCACTGCGTGGGAAGAGGGTGAGTCAGCATTTTCTTGTGACATGGGCAAGTGCTGAGGAAAGCTGCCGTGGTGGGTGAAAACTACTAACAATCATGCGCACCTCCTGATCCTTCTGTTGCACATGAGACCTCGCGGTGGGAAAGCACATAATGTAGTAGTTTACTGGTAGGCCGAACGTTAGTGCTGAATAGTAATTGTGTTTCTGGGGAATTCATCAGCAGATGAACTGTATTATGAAGCGTAAGTGTATTAAGTCATTTTTTGGGCTTCCAGCCGCGAACGTTAGCACCGGGAAATCGTAAGAAATGGGAACACCTCAGCGAGGTTCTACAGCATTTTCTACTACTATTTCATTACAACACTAAAACACTCCCTGAAATAAAGCAGACAAACATTTACATTTATTTAGTTCATTAAATATGTATTCGTATTATCAAGACTTGTCAATATATAACCATGCTGCAAAATGAAATCAAATGGGTTTCTGTAAATGAAAACGTTTCAGAATTCTCCATTTTTGCGCCATTTGCTCACAAAAGCAGAGCAAGAACTTTCAACTAAGGTTGCACGGCAGGCTTGTTGGTGATTCATAGCATCCGAATGTATAGTGCATCCAAGACAGGACTAAGCGAAAGACACACAGCACATGCTGCGTATGTGTGTTGTGTGTCTTTCGCTTCGTCCAGTCTTGGATGTGCTATACCTTTGGATGCTAAGAACTTTCAATTAGAATATTCCTCAAGGGCAACACACGACGTACCTTTCCTCAGTTGGCGTGTCTCCTCTGGGAGAGAGTCAAAGGAACGAGACGGTGGACACATCAAGGCCTCAACTCTCGCTTCCGGAAGCTCAGCCGGACTAGGAATCAGCATTGTCATTTCTAAAGGAAAATAAAACGACGAAATTTGATCAGCAAGACATCTTGAATTAACTGGTTCCTTAATACTATTTCCCCTCTCCTGATTCTTGTATGTCGATTTACCACAAATGTACACATGTACATAATGAGCCAGTGCATCCAGCGATACTTGCAGAATGGCAGACCTAACAGAAGGACTGCTTTAGGTCGGTATTTCTGCCAACTTTGTTTGCTAGCACAGGTCGACAGCACAGTGTGAATAAAATTGATGAAAAAAGGAAAGAAAGGGAAAGGTCGACTTATATTTGAATAAACATGCAATTTTTTGTGGACAGCACTAAAGGGCTTGAAAACTAGATGTAAGCTCCTGCAGCCAGAATAATTTATGTTAGGTGAGTTGCTTCATCCTGATTGTGATGACAAACAGTTATGTGCCATTCCCAGCCTTGCATTTTATGCAGTTCACCACCTCATTTAGAGTATTTAAGTGACAGATTGTATTCTAAGCTAGAAATAATTTAAAGAGCACCTGAAGTTTCATAGCATGTTGCCCATCATAAACAATAATATTTAACACATATAAGGCACTGTAACAATCCTAATGATTTTGGAATCACTATCCTATTCGCATAATAGTCACTCCCGGCCTCAATACATTGGGCACCATTACCTAAAAAGGCATCAGCCAGTGGTAGCCACTGTGAGCATAAGGCTTGCAGCTGAACACGAGGATCGTTGTGACGAGTATCTCGTGCAGTCAACGTCACACCAAGAGACTTGACGATTTTCTCCATGGCCACCTTGTCACTAAAAGAGAGAAAAACAAAACAAGCAAGCTGCTTTTCACGAGTGAAAAAATGAAGTCACGAGCTTGTTGCGAAACAATTAGTGCGAAAATAGACAGAAGTAAAATGCCGCAAAAAATTACGGGGGACGCCAAGAACTTTCCAAGAATGTGAAGGCGAAAGCCTAGCTGGACCTTCTATTGATCTGCTGTTGAACTTTCTGTCGAACTTTCTGGTGCTATGGAATTGCGGCAGCAGCCTCTCTCTTCACGAATTCTGTATTCCCAGATTGCCTGCGGCACATTTGGGTTGCATTTTACTTTTCTTGGACCGCCGCTGCAACTTCATCCATAGCTGCTTCCTCCCAACAGCGGTTACGACAAGCAGCCATTTTGAGTTTCTCTAGTCTCTTCTGCCGTAGTGCACTTTCACTGCCTTCCCCACCTGCGACTAGCCCTTTCAGCCCTGGATTTTTTATTTTGGTCGGGGACCTTTTTTCTGCGTGTTTTCCTAATAGTTATGACCTCAGAAGACCACAAACGAAAAATTTAGCCAGTGGTGCAAGTATTAATGGATTTAGAGCCATGACATCAAATTAGGTCATCAGGGCTCAGCGGTTGTGCAATGAGAAAAATAGCATCTTTTTTTCCGGCTATTCACTAGAGTACACAAAATGTGAATCACGTCTCATTTTTCAGTGTGATACTCATCGAAACAGCTTCGATACGTCGCTCCGAAAATGGCGCTCACCCGCCTCAGCTGACCTGCCTCGGCGTCACTCATGACTTCGGTCAAGCTTCTTCTTCTTTGCGGCTCCCAGCTCCGCAAGCATGTCACCATTTTGGTGTCAATGGCAGTGAGGATCATTGAAGAAGTATTCCCCCAAGAATGGGCAGTTTTGGTTTCATTTCCGAGGTGCTAGGGCAAATGTTTTGCGATGGTGTCAATTGACACCGCCAGGGCCGAAAGGGCTAGGGCTTGGTCACGTGCTATTTGCACTTTTTTAGGCCTCGTTACGGAGGCAGTGAGGTGTCATAGACCAATCCAATGTGGAAGAGAAACCGCACAGCTACTGAAGTAGACACTCTGCGTCACGTTGCAGCTTCTTTCATGCCCTTCCCCACCGACTAGGGCCTGGTCATGTGATATTTGCACTATTTATGTCTTTTTACTAAGGGTGTGCGAATATTCGAAATTTCGAATATTTTTCGAATAGTGTTGGCTATTCGATTTGATTCGCACTGGAATTTTACTCTTCGAACTTCCCAAAGACAAATACAGTCAACGCCTGATTGAAAGTGACCCCTTCAGATTTTTTTATATGCTTCACCTCATTACACTCACGTATTGCGGCAAAGCTGCCTCTCAAGCTCCGCTACAGCCGCAAATGTATCAAGAAAACGCTGGTTCCAACATGGAGATGAAAGATGTGGCAAAGGTGGGGGCTCAATTAATGCTGTTTTAGACCTGAAATTTGGGCAGGAAGTCCGAAAAATCGGAAGCCGAAGCTTTTTAGCATCCAAAATTTCAGATGTTCTTATATATCGACGTCTACGGGGCAGATTTGGAACTCCGGACTTGAAGGGAGCACACCCTTGTCCGCCACATCAGTTGCGCTTCTACAGAAGTTGAAAGAGGAGGAGGGGCTGAGGAAATGGCATCTTTGCCTATCACATGTAAAGTGTTGTCGGCAACACTTTGGTTGCACCAAATCATGTACATAAATGCAATTCGGCCTCTACATTGCCTCATTCTTGATAAGACAACTATGAAACACCACCCCGCCAGTACTTCATCAACCTAGCAAAAAGAAACACTTTCATGTTGGTATCTCATAAGAATATGCTTAGGAATCCTCTCCAACTTTTTTTCCGCAATTTCACTTCGAAGTATTCGAGAAACATTCTAGAAATATTCGAGAAATATTCGAAAAATATTCGATTCGATTCGCACTCACACTACAATATTCGAATTCGCTTCGCACCCAAAATTTTGCTATTCGCACAGCTCTACCTTTTACACATGTGAATGTCGCAAAGACAAAGCAGTTGGAGTGGACGCGTAGCTCGTATGTTCATGTGCTTCTTTTATGTATTTTATTACAAACGTTGTAAAGATGAAGTTGACTCGCAGCTTGCATGATATTTTCTGTACATGACACAACCTTGAAACATAGTGATCTAAGGCTTTCACCTTAAAAGGTCATTCTTATGTATACTGATGCAGATAAGCTTGAAATTTACCAGCGTGCATAGGCCCTAGGTTCCGATGGAATTGATCAATCCCGAATAATATGCAACAAAACAGGCTGTTGATTGTGGCAGCTGTGGAGCTCATATGTTTTCAAGAATTTCAAGAATGTCTATTTCAAATCAAATATGCAATATTACGGGGTTCAATATCACACAGCAGCACACAGACTATAAGAAAGACTGTATTGGTGGGCTTCAGTACCTGAGTACATCAACATGCATCTATAAATTTAATTACAAGATTGTTATAGTGTACTACACATAGCTCGATAAATGACTAAACTATTGACAGTACCGACAGTTTTGCATCACTATGCAGAACAAGACTGAACCCTGTAGTGGAATTATACAAATGGAATGGTGCAAACGTACCGTCTACAGCAGACAGCGTCATACACCTCCCAAAGGTTTTCTAGAATCAGCTGGGCAAACAGGGGCTTCTTGCATTTGGCCTTAAAAGAGGACAACAGAATGGAAATTTGAAACAAAGCACTAAGATGCAGACATCTCGAGGTATCCAATTTTCAATGGAAGCAGTGCTTCTAAATTGAGAGTGAAAAGAAGTCAAAAGGCTTGTGTGCATGAGACACTTTTCAGGTTAGCTCAAACTGCAGTGGATTTCACAAGCCACACTGTCATAATATTTTCTTGGCATGACAATTACAACAACACAACGACGAAAAATCTAACAAAGGAACAATGGATGACGTGTCACGAATGTAGAATCGAACCTTGTATGGCATGGGAATAAAGAGTTTTGTTTTGCAGGATGACAATAAGACAAGCACAAGACAATTTTTTGTTAACATTTCTTTCACAAATGCCAGGCATAGCACTGAAGGCTGAAGCTCATGTCAGCCAATGAGAAACAAGAGGTGGCTATAACATGTCCGGAACACTTGCTATGGAATGACCCCATGGCAAGTGATAACTTGCTGCCTTTAGAAAGCATAATTAATTTGAGTCAACAGTATGTTAAACTGGGTTTCTGTAAGAGAAGCCTTTCTTTTGTCTCTTATTTCTGCATACAATAAGGTTCCGAAAAAGAAATTCCACAGTGCCAGGGTTAGGAAATAACTTCAAGCAAGTCATAAACCATATCTTACCTGAGCACCCTTGAGGATTCGCTTGGCCTTGGCGTTAAGGTAGTAATCTCCCCAGAGAGTTTTCTCAAGAACTTGTTTCTTCATGCCCAGCTTCTCAGCATACAACTGAGCGAACTGGGATGTACTGAGGGCAGCAGAACAGAGACACAAAAAATGATTGCAAATGGCCTTGTAGACTGCATGTTAAACATCAGTTTTGGGTCTACTACACGTTTAATTGTACTAATGTAGCTCTCAAGTGAAATAAACAGGCTATTTGATGAAAAAACAAAAAATCAGACAGTCCTGGTACAACAGACACAAATTTTTTTTCGAGGCTGTAAATAATCTATGCATTTTCAATACATGTCACAAACATAAGACGAAGAATTGGTCTATGATCTGAATGAATACACAAAGCCGAAAACTCTGTTCAATAACATTGTTTTCTGAATCAAGGTTGCCATCAGTGTTGCAGAATGGGCGATTCCATTCCATTTCAATTCCATTCCGCGGAATGAGAACTTGCCACAATTCCATTCCTTTCAATTCCTCGGAATGAAAAAACTTAGCCCACTCCCACTCCGGGAATGGCCGGGCAGCTCAATTCCATTCCTGTAATTCCTCACATAGGAAAGCATCTTGAAGTTTTACTGAGTTAAGAATGAACGACCCATAAAACTGATGTCATCAGTTGCATTAAGAACGACAAAAGTATGCAAAACACGTTACTAAGGACGAGGGATAGTAGCTTGGCGACATATCTCGTGCAGTACAGCCACCCTACTAAATCCCATAGGGGCAGTTCTCCCGCTACCTATAGTATTTGCATGGTCAGCATGTTTGAACGAATGGTGATGTTAATATTGTTTAAGCTTAAATGTGTTAATGCTAAAATGACTACATAGCGTATTTTTATGCTGACAAAAGTAGTGTTCAGGAAGACTAAGCAGTTTTGCCACGCGTCTGGAGCGGTCGTGAATATGGAGAAAACTAAGATTTGGTTAATGGGGAACAAGACCCTCTAGATCTGCTGGTATTAGTTGGAACAGTGCAACGCCCTGGCACCTTGTGTCTTTGCATCGAATACGAAACACTTTGCCGCACTGCTCGTCAGCACTCACGCTTGTCAAGCGCGCCTCGCAAGTATGGATGGGGTGAGGAGAAATTCTGTGTTCGCCTGTGCGCAGGTATACACTGCCTTCCTTGTAGCAAAGGCTATTTACATGTGTCAGGTACTAAACTGCTCGTGAGATAAAGATCAGGCTGTGCATAGAGTATTCGCCACTTTCGTGTGGGGGTATCAATGGGAACCAACACGCAGGGATAATTTGTTTCTCCCTTTAGTATCTGCTGGGATAATGCATTTGTTTGTACACTAACTTATGCCTCGGTTTGTAGTAGGCGCGTTGCTTTTAAATGTACCGTGCTTGTAATCTGCCAAGCCATTTTAAAAATACTGTTTTATTGTTAAATTCGAAGCTCTCACTTACTAATGTTTGAAGTTTGAAAAACAGCGCGTAGACAAAAACGTGCTCTATTTTCGGAAAAAGACGTATTTCCATTCTCAATCTATTCCATGCAAAAAGCGCTTAATTCCATTCCCATTCCATTCCTCCAAGCGTTCTCCCCATTCCATTCCCATTCCAGGGTCGCAAAAATGGGGAATGATTCCGGAATCATTCCAATTCCGGAGTGGGAACTCCGCAACACTGGTTGCCATGCATTAGAGCCAGACAAGGCTTTACATGGCTCCATAAAAGTCCGGTTCACTAAAGTTGAGCGCCTTAAGATCTAAGAAGATATGTGAACTTATAAGGCCACAATAAAAAACATCTCCATCACTTTTCTGCAATCGCAAGTCACATTTCTCTGCTGCAACAAAACGGTCAGAGCCTTTTGCTAGCACACATGTGATGCCTAGGTCCAGTATTACAACATACTTTGCAACATACTTTTTTTTGACTGGCTAGGCTGCACTGCAGTTGAATGAAACGATATCGACTAGAAAAAGATGCATGCACATAGCTCAAATGTTCAAAAACATAGGCAGAAAACATACACAGCATACATACGGCTTGTTTAGCAGAACGCAGCACAAACTGAGTGGTGGTCCCTATTTGTACTTTTTCTATCGACCAATGCTGAATCAGTCTTTGGTATCGACCAATGACTTGTTGGTGCGACATACTAACAATAAAGCGCTTGAAGGACGGGGACACAGCAAGAACACAGGACGTGCGCAACACGTAGCGCTCGTGTTGTGTTCTTGCTGTGCGCCCGTCCTTCAAGCGCTTCACTGTTAGTCTTCTATCGAAGGTCAAAAATGGCCTAACGCACTTTTGCCGACCTTCACAACAAGAGCGGAAGTTGCAAGGCTCTCTTATAAGTCAACATGACAGGTAATCCTGTGACCTCTCGTCTTCGTCCTGTTCTAGCGCTGCTTCTTCGTTCAAAAATCAGTACGTACCAACCAGCCCAATTCAAGATGCTAATACAGGTAATCCTACCTGAATCCCCAGCCATCAAAAGCACTGGCAAATACAACATTTCCCTGCTCTGGGGAAAAGTACAGCGTAGAGTCATCAGCGTCGTCAAGACCACTTGTCCAGTCAAACACCAAGGCCTTTAAAAAGAAGGAGATTAAGGTACATATTAGAACATGCTGGTATAATCTGTATGATCAATAGTACTCTAACTTAAGTGAGCTTAATCCCGATGCTGCTCGATTAATGCAACCAGCACAGGTGCATCAAAACAGAACCATTCAGCGCAAGAATTAGTCACACAACTGCACGACAATTAAGCAGGCAAATGGAGTGTGCCACATCTTGATTACCTGAAACACTTAATGAGAAATTTCAGCAGGCTGCAACTGTGCCTAGCACTTTGAGTTTACATGGTTACTCACTTAGCTTCCACCCGCAATCTCCAAACTTAAAGCAAAACTACTGCGATCATGTACAGACTCCACAGACTGTGTACAACAATGAAAATACTACAACGACAATGACTGCAGTCGTAGCATGACGAATACGGCAATGCAACAATGATGCAATGGTGCTAACAGCATCATGACAACAGAAATGGCAAAAATGGCAAGGACATAATGGAGGCAACAAGAGCAACATGGAGAACGCAACCATGACAAGATGGTGGCACAACGATAGCTGACAAAGTTATAGCAGCTTGTTGTCACAGGAGATGTCACATGTGTCTGAACTGTATATTAAATAAAGACCACAGTATAACAGAACAGACGCATGAACTAACAAAACAAACACTGTTTTGACATTCTAACTGCCATTGCAATGAAACCGATGTGACCATGCAAAGAATGTTCCAGTGTTATAGCCGTGCAGTGGTACGCAGTATCCACCTAGTGCAATTCTGCATGTCTTGAAGTGCACTACCACTACCAACGAAGAAACAAATGCGATACCATAGTAAATGTTGCCTAAAGTATCTGCTACAAAGCTTTTCTTCTTATTTATCAAAGCAGGAAAAAAACTCTGGCTGAACCATTGTGTTGGATTCAGCTACTTCACATGTGCTAACACAGGCCATTCAAAGCAGCATGAAATGTGTATCAAATACCAAGCGTACTCATGAACTCACATCATCAGATTTCTCTGTTGAACTGTCTGTGGATATTTCATTGGACGTTTTTTCCAGAACATCTGTGGCAAAAAGTTCACCAACAACAGCATTCACCTGCACAGAAGCAATACACAAGAGCGTCAATTCACAAACTTATATATACTGTAGTGAGCTATTTTGAAGCAGAGCTGAAAAGCGAAGTATTAAGCCACTTTTGAGTGACATACTCGCTGCCGACCACGAACCCAATACTTCAGGCCTGGGTCAGTCACTCATATCGTGCTAAACTCACTACGATATCTCTTACTGATTGCATCAGCCATATTTTTGCACAACAATAATGGTTTAAGTGCTGCATAGTTTCATAGTTATTACAGCCGCCATGAGACGCTGCCACACGCCAGTGGTGCACTCGTCATAACACCAGAAGTATGTGAACATGTTCAAAAAAAAAGAAGAGAAAATGCACAGTTATGCCTCATGCTGATGTAGCTTTTTTAAACCGTGCCATTCCTCCCTATGCAGCTTCCAGCATGCTCACTGGGATGAAATAAGAGAAAATAGTGCTTGGATCTCAGAGCGACAAATGCCTGTAACTCTGCTCATACATGATGGATTCTAAAAGCTCTTGCGGCAAACGATTCGTTAAGTAATAAACTCCGATAGTTAGGTCATTTGAGGACTACTTGGAAAAGTGGTACAGGGCTACTTGAAAAACAGTTGATGTACTGATAAATCTTCAAAGAATTCAAGATGGTGGTATGCTGGGCCAGTTGGTGCGACATTTTTTAAATTGTACAGTTGAAACCCGCAATAACGAAATCGGCGGGGAAAGCACAAAATTTCGCTCTTGCGGGAATTTCGTTGGCGTGAGAATGCGGCAGAAAAGACATGGAATTTACAAAAAACATTTTATTTCCAAAAGTCAGGAAGTTTGCTTTGGCGGGCCTTACCATGCAGCAATTTCATGCCTCTCGATCGGGAATCTCGTTTGCCACGGCACAAAGTTCGCCCCATGCACTGGTCAGTGACGGCGGCACTGCGCTGTCACCAGTACCGTCATCAAGTGCGCCTACAGGCGAACCTTCTTCTGGCTCCGCTGTATCAGCACGGAATCGTGGACAGCGAGCTCCACGCAATGCTGAATTCTTCGGCGAGGTCCATTTTTTTCCTGTCCTTTTCCACCTCACTGATGATTGCAGCCTTATCTTCCAGCGTGATGAACTTCCGCTTTTTCGTTGGAGGCGGCATCTTTACAGGCAGTGAAATCGGACGAAGGAATAGCAACACACAGGGTGTGTTCCAATACTCACCGTAGACGGCTAAATAGACAGCTAAGTGGACAGCGGCCATCTTAAGTCCCATTCCAATTCTCACGTAGCTGGCAAAATAGACAGCTTCGAGAAAGACAAAAACGATGCAGGCTACTTTGCTGTCCAAACAAGATGGCGGCTCAGCGCAATTCTCGCGTAGCTCGGATCTCACCGGTATGGTCGTCTGTACACCAGTAGGCGCTTTTCCAGGCGCTCAATGTAAGCTACGTTAATTTTTTCATAGGTTTGAACACGAAAGAGGCTAAAGAAAGAACATTTATGTTTGTTTTTCTTAGCTTTCTCTTCTCAGCGCTAGGTGGCATCACGTCGCGTAGACGTCTTCTAGACGCGTTCCATTTGTCGGACAACATGACCTCGATGCTGTCTTCTAAGCTGTCAGCGTAGACTGTCTACGATGCTGTCCAGAATTGGAACACAGCCACAGTTCACGTTGCACCAAGCGACCAAGCAAATGCTCTACAAATGGTTCCACACACGCGACCATGTGCGCGAAAAGCCGACAAAGCCAAGCACAGAGCCTAGCCAATGAACGAAACTCCATGAGGATTGTGGATTTCGCTACGTAGTCCGCGATAACGAGCAGGTGTTTCAGCAAGCCATCATCATCATCATTGTCGCCAGCTTTTTTATGTTTTTTTTGTAAACAATGATGGCAGCTGCTTTTCAAGTGCGCTGTAGCGATAGCTTTGCGCAATTTAAGTGTAGCATGAAAGCATTTTAGCAGTTTTCAAATGTAGTTAAAGTTGCGAGAGTAGATTATTTGCGCACTCGTGTTTAAAAAATTTCGTTAATGAGGGACAGCGGTATGAATATCTTTCGTTGTCGCGAGTTACGAAATGCATTGTCTCCTATGGGCATTCGCCGGTGCTCCGAAAATATTTCGTTGCGATGAGAATTTCGTTCCCTCGGCAGGTTTTCGACTGTATGAGTGGACAAACAGCCGAAGCAGAAGTCCTGTCAACTTCTTTCCTTCTACTTTGGCTATTTGTCTGCTCATACAATTTACAAAACTTCAAAGAATTTTTTTATGCATCTGAAATAATGAGGTAATGAAGTAAACGTAAGCTTCTTGCCTGTTCAAGGATCTGCTGGAGGTGTATGTAGGCATCCAGAGGTGTCATTTTTTTCTCAAGGATAAGACGATCTATCTTGTTCAATACCAACATCGGCTTCAGGTTCTCAGACCAAGCAAGGTTCAGGGCAACCTTTGTCTGGGAAAAAAGGACACCATCTATAATTACACACAATGTAACACCATCTCTTACACAAAATATAGGAAAATTCTCTTGTAGCATTGTGCTTCCATTTTCAGCCACAGTCAATCATTGCATTAGGCAGGCATCAAAACCACAACCATCATAATCATCCTATTTTCATGTTCACAGCAGGATAAAGGTTTTTTGCAACATTCTTCATGTAGTTGTATCTCATCATACAAAATCTTCCTATTGTAATTTAAAGAGATACTGAACAAAACTTGCACTGCCAAGATTCTCAGCCCAGCTGAAAGCTTGGGTGCGTTTGTCATGCATTTTTCACAAACTGCCGCGTCTAGCTGCCGTGCCATGAAGCAGAAGAGGTGACATTTAAAGGGACACTAAAGAGCAAAACGATTTTTCTCACATTAGTAAAGTAGTCTTCCACGATACCAAAAACACCATGCTTGCTGCGATAAGACGCTTAATAAGCGAAAAAACGCGCAAAAAGAAAATACAGGTGGCGACGCTACCTTGGAATTCCCACACCATTTACTGTGACGTCCCATATTTTTGACGGCGCCTGCTTGGGCCTACATAGTTTCTAATCGGTGAAATCGAAGTACATTGTCCTCTGAGGGGGCTAGAGACTTGACATAACGAGTTTGTGGAAATTTCGTCGAGCCAGTGGCGCCAAAATACATTAAATGCTCTTTGAAACTTTTTACGTCACGAATTACAAAGCTCGGCGCGAAATTTAAAAATGAAACTGAACTTGGTTTTCTCCTCTAATAATAAACCTATGGTGGTGAAATAAACTACACAAGAGTTCTCCTAGCACACTTTATCAATCTAAACCAATTTATTGTTTTTCTTTAGTGTCCCTTTAACAAGCCAAAAACTGGCGTGCCAACCATGCTTCCTGCATAATTGCTTATCTATGGTCATCTCCAGCCTTCGCACACGTCTCACAACCAGTTCCACTCCAATCGTATGAACCAGTATAAGCCAGCACGAATGGCACCTGCAGCAAACGACGCCAAAGCCCCAGAGCTGCTCTTGGTCGTATACCTGTTTGAATTAGTATGCAGCCACATGGGCTGTATTATGAGTTGGAGATATCAACACAATATCACTTTCAGTGCGGGCTGATTGAGGAAAGGCAGGCAAGCAATTGCTCCAGTCATTGAACAAGCGAGATCCTGCATTAATCACGAAAAGCAAGACTATCCCCGAAAGTGATCGTTTCAGGATACAGCCCCATGTGTTTAAGATTCAAGGAATGCAAACAAGATGGTGCACATATAGTTAGGAGGCACTTAAGATTAAGGCAAATGAGGCAGTGTGTGCATACTACAGGGAGACTACAGTAGTGAAGCATTCACTACAATTCGCATATGAAACAATGCTGTTAGTGGCAGCAAAACCATATACTTCTGGTTTCATCTAACAATTCCCTTCTTTTAACTGACTTGATTATTCACACTGATGAAGACAGCGTACATTTTAGATATACATTGGTATATCTAATAACTTACGCTTATTATTTCAAGGTTCATCTGTAATCAAGATTGCTTCAAGTTTCGATGATGTGAAAGCCTCAACGAGTAGCAGAAACATCTGGCCTCTCCTTGTGTGGGGGGGTAACTGAGTGGTGACATACGCTGTACCTTTTATTTGTGCAACGTGCTTTATTACAATTACAATTTACCTAATGCAGAAATTTTGCTGGTATATAATCATATTATAGTTACACTCACCTGTGCACAAACACCCTCCACAACATCGACAACAATGACAGCACCATCGCAGAGTCGAACAGCTGCCATGACTTCACTGGTGAAATCAACATGGCCAGGTGAGTCTATCAAGTTGACTAGCAGGTCTCCTGAAAACATAATAAAACTTTATTATAACCAGCAGGACAGGTATGCAGTCACAGTGATGGTAGTTCATAGCAGATTCCATGGGTGTTAAACTAAAGTGGCATGAAATGAGTTTTTTTTAAGGCCAATGAGTATATTTATCGGCTATAGCAAGAGCCTCCTTCCACATGCAAAAAGGCAATTTGAAGTACGGTTATGCTGTCAATGTGCCTCTAGTTCAACATGCGCATGCAGTCAAGGCATTACTACATACGTTTTGGATAGTAAAGTGTGATCGCACTCGACTTCATGGTGATTCCACGTTCTTGTTCATCTTTTCTGCTGTCCAGATACCGTAACTGCAAGGTAGGACAAACAAAACAACGTGCATCCTTAGGCACATTAGGCAGAAACGGGAAACACAGTGCGAAGCAAGCAAGACTACTGAGTAGGAAAGATGTGACATGTGCTCGACCAGGTTCAGCTTGACAAGTATGAACTGATGAAAAGTACAGTAACTGTCCACTGAAAGTGTTGTTACATAAGAATGCATTACGTAATATCATGTTAAATTCTGTGATCAAAAGTCATCGAACAAGGAATGTTGCTGAAGCCAATGTTTCAACAAAGGGACTTACTTGTATTCGTCAATGCAGTTCGACGGCTTTTCATCACTTCAGGCGTTTATCTTTCCCTGAACTTCAGCCTTGTTTAAATGTTAAATTTAGGAGTTTTAAAGCTAATGCACAACAATATTGAAATGTAAATATGTTCAAGGCATGCACTCGTCTGCGCGCTATCGCCGTGACATATTCCAGGAAAGATCGCAATATTCTAGCAATCGGCGGCAGGCATCACTCAGCAAATGCAAATCAGTCTGCGTCAAACACGACGATAGCAGGAAACATGAAGCTCTCAATCGCATCATCAAACACCAACACATTGCTGCTAACGTAAATCGACACGATTACAAATATATGCAAGTGTTCCGGGTGCGGTTTGTAAGCAAACAAAAAGGGAGTACTACAAACCTTTCCGGCTAACTTTTGCGATATGATGCCATTGCTAGCAACTAACGAATCTGCCAGCGTTGTTTTTCCTGAAAAAAGAAAGGCACAGTACAGTTGGCACAACGCTTGATCATATGGTTCGAGTTATCGATGCACTCGTTTGGCGTAGCGTCTAAAACATTCTCAACACCACAAAACGCTCATTCGCACACATCAGGATCTGAAGTATTATGAATGAATGACGAATGCACATGCACAGCGCTTTACTAACCATGGTCCACATGGGCAAGTATGCATATGTTTCGGATGTTTTGAGTGCGTTGTTGCAGCTCCCGAATCCTCTCGATTGAGATTCGCTTCATGGTTCCAGTTTCAATCGTACTAAATATGTGTGAAAATAAACTGCGTCAGTACGGTTCACGGCAGTCTTAGTCGCACAGTTTCTGCACAAACACTACGTGTCAGTCGGGATTTCACTGCATTTTGAGTAGTAACTTTACAGCACATACTCGCACGCACACATACACGCACGCTTCCTAAAACACGCTCGCACATTTGGCTTCGACTTGGACTTGTGGCTTCGACTTAGTATGAAAGTCGACCATTACGATGTTTATATCGCTCGTGCTAGTGCAATGTGTGCCAGCACCGTTTCAACTGTCATTCTCTGGTGTAGTCGCATTTGCTGTCTATTACGCAGTCACGGCGTAGCTAAGAATTAATAGCATCAAGTATTTTGCACCTGAAAGGAAACACACACGGAATTGACTTGTACATATCTACTGCACGTCAGCTGCGTTTGTCTCACCTCAGAACCTTCAACCGAGATTGCTTTGCGAGATTGCTTGCAGTTTGAGCCTTTCTGACTGTTGCACAGATCCACTAGTTATGAATAATGCATGAAATATATAATGCCGAAGGCGAGAGGTAGAAGGGATGAATATTTACAAACTTATTTTGGTACAGACAAGATAAACGACGAGCCACACGCGCAAGCGTCACACTCATCGTCTTGTGAACAATAAAACGAAGGACACCGACGAAAATAAAAACTAAACAACAAATGAAAGACGTTTCAGCTTCTCTACGGAAGCCTTGTTCACTTTCTTCCGTAGAGAAGCTGGAACGTCTTTCATTTGTTTTTAGTTTTTATTTTGGTCGGTGTCCTTCGTTTCATGTTTCATCCTATGTTTCATCCCGGCCAGACGGGCTTCCATCTAAAACTCGACTACTCACCGTCTTCATCACTTACGAGAGCACGTACTGTGTCAATCCATGTTCGTATCGGTTCGTAACATCAATATGATAAAGCAGCTGGGGAGGCATCACCGGAAAACGCGTGGTAAAATAATAATAGTAGCCACTCAGTTATCATTGTTTCACCGAAGAACAATGGTTGTTCGCACCAAAGAAGAGAACGGGAAGGGAGGGGGAAGGAGTTTATCACCTTTTAGAAATTGTCTAAAACCAAAGGCATGTATAAATGTTACACACACAGAGGTTTAGATCATCTCTTCCTCCTCACCTCTCTAACGTCGAAATAAAATCCTAGCTACGTCACTGTTGTGAGTCAACTTCGATTAATGCTTAAATTCAATCAAAACACACAATGTGCCATTTTCCACATGGTATGTCCAACCATTTGCTCCATAAGCTTCTTTAAAATGCTTTACTTTGCACCAGGCACTAAAATGCGCCGTGAACATCCTAGGACATCAGCATTCAATTAAAATAAGGAAGAACAGCGGAAAACACTCCTTAAAGGTTTCTATCAAATAATAGTTATGTTCTCGAGCCAGTCACTTTATTTACAAAATCGCTCAACAGCTCCGCGTAAGCTGATATATGCCTAAAACACTGCAATGTGGTAGAGTGGATTTGGGGCTCTTAAACCTAAGCCTAAGCTCGCGGGTGTTGCTTGCGTCTTGCCCCCACCGAAATGTGGTCGCGTGACCTGAAATCAGACCCACGCCCTCGAGCTTAGCAGCGTGACACTTTTCGTGCTAAGGTATAACACAGCGAGTCATAAATGAAAAAAAAAAGGTAACTTATGGTCTGCCGTAAGCACTCACGCATCAGCACTCACGTTAGAGCACATACGTCAATATTATCGAAACGAAGTGCACTTTACGGGGCGATGATGTAAATATCATACGTAACTTTCATTAGCGCATTCCTCCGGGGTCAAGCAATAGGAATACAAATGTAATGTTTATTCGACTGCCGAAAAAGAGGAGCCAACACTAAAACCACAGTTAAAGTTAACCAGACATGACACCTGCATCGTAGGAGTACATATGTATGGTTTATTGTTTTGTTATAACATTAGATAGGCACCACAACCCCAATTGACATTGCACCGACTTACGTCTGCATAGGGTGTTTTTCGAAAGCAGCTTCATGACCTGGCGTGGCTCTGTGGTAGAATACCTGACTGCCACGCAGAATGCTTGTGTTCGATTCCTGCTAGGATATTAATTTTTATACTTTGCATTCGTCGGGTCAACGCTGCCGATGTCGGTTTTTCTTAATGATCTCGCATGTAAATTACCAACAGTGTGCAAAATTGGGCCAGTTGGTTTAACTTCATTGTAAAACTGCGCAGAAAGACGAAGACACGAGATGGAGGACCACATACAGGACACCAGCGCCTGTCCTATGTGGTCCTCCATCTCGTGTTTTCGCCTTTTTGCGCTGTTTTACAATGAAGTAAACTACCAATGTCTGTTCTTGTCATTCCTGGGCTGATATAAACTGTCAATCACCTGTGGCCCATACCCGTACACCGCGGACCGTGGTAAACGGGTATGTGCCACGCGTGTGCGGAGGAAAGGGTTTGACGACGTACGCGACAGGATTTTCACGTTATTCATGTCATGACCTGACAGTCATATTCATCAAATCCTCTTACCCTCCCATGCCAATGGGAGGGTAAGAGCACCCAGACGTAGGCGGCTATGTAGATGCGCAGATAGAAACGCTCAAGGTGCCTTGGGTTCTCTGAAAAATGCTTCGCATTTAAAAAACGCGACATTTCTTCGTAATAATAGATATCTGAAGCCTCACTATAGTACTCTCATTGTACAGGAAGGTGTTTCGTAGGCGTCTGTGATTCCTCAGAAAACGGGGGCGTAGCCAGAAATTTTTTTCGGGGGGGGGGGGGTTCAACCATACTTTATGTATGTTCGTGTATGTGTTTGTATGTGCGCATGTATATATAGCAGGCACGTAGGCAAGGGGGGGGGGGCCCGGGGGGCCCGGGCCCCCCCCCCGAAATTCGTCCGGCCTTCTATATTCCCGGGCAACTTTTGTTTTATTTTGGTCATGGAAGGACTTTTTTCCGAACAATTAGGCCTAGGGCCCCCCGCCCCCCCCCCCGAAAAAAAATCCTGGCTACGTGCCTGATATATAGGCAAGCAAAACTGAAAAAAATTCGGGGGGGGGGGGTTTGAACCCCCCAACCCCCCCCCTGGCTACGCCCCTGCCAGAAAAGAAAATCGACTCTACGCAATCGTAAAAAAATAAACTATACTGAGTAGCCTAAATAAAAAAGGACTGCTTATTGGGCTATGTATTCCTTTGAAGGCGGAAGAAAAACTGGTATGTTTTCCGCTATGAGATACCTTCCTCCTCCCCCTCCCCCCTCCCCCCTCCCCCCCAAAAAAAAGAAAGCAAGGGCCAAGTTAACAATGCTCTTATTTCGCAAGTGTCACTTGCCATGGGCTTGCCATTGTTGCTAAATAATGTATGCAACGTTAGCATCGATTAGCTGAAAATTCCTCACGTGCAAATCTAGCTTAAGAGGTTCTTGTGAATGAAAATATAGTTTATGTTCGCGATACGTCCAGCGTCAGTATATCACGTAGAACGTTTATAATCCCAGTGAGGGGAAGTTTACGTGAAGTGCATCCAGCTGTTGTCAAATTGTATCGCATCGACTTCTGTAATGTTTACATGTTGCACCTAAACTATCACCTCAAATGAAAAAGAGCGCGACTTGAAAATCAATTTATTCAGCAGAAATGAGTGAACTACTGCGAACCTCCCTCATGCTTCCCGCATGCCAGACATTGCCTGGAAAAGGGGGGGAAATACCAGAAGCATGCTTCTCCACACATGAACTCCTATTGCGAAGAAGCCAACTTTAGGCGCCTAAGCACAGCGTACTGTACGTGCAGACACGTCGAAAAACAAGGCACGAGTCACTAAACATACGTCTTTTACAAAGTCCTCTCCATGATTGTAATCGTTCAAGTGTCTCGAAAAAGCCTGATCGCAGAACTCATCGCGCAAACGAGTTTCCTGAACCGAAAATATGTGCGAGACCTTTAATGTAGAGTGCTCAAGTGTCCTCTTGTAACACACTGAACATATTAGTATATAATGGATGAGCTGCCCGAGCACTATGCTGGTAAACAAGTGAGAAAACGTGAGTGCAGTGCCCTCAGATGTACACCCTTGCAATTTTTTATAGTATCACGCGAGCGTTGACCCCTGGACATGGTAGCGCCTAATACAGGCGAGAAGTAACGAGATTTCTAACACGATGCGCAAGCGCAGAGAGCACATTCATGTGCACATGCCACCTGCTACGCTGTTTGCCTAGAGATGCAAACACAACAGCAGCCTTATCTTGTGCGGTCCTGTGTTCAGAAAGCCGGTGTGACGCTGACTGTCGTACCGCTGATCTCGTTGATTCTCGCCGATGTTAAAAACTACCGTATCCTGGGGTGGACGTTTGCGAGGTGTTATTAAAAAGTTGCGGTGGTGTACGTACATGTACAGTGGCATCAGGGGCGTAGCCAGAAATTTTTTCGGGGGGGGGGGGGGGGTTCAGCCATACTTTATGTATGCTCGTGCGTGCGTTTGTATGTGCGCGTGTATATATACGCAAGCAAAACTGAACAATTTCGGGGGGGGGGGGTTCAACCCCCCCAACCCCCCCCCCCCCTGGCTACGCCCCTGAGTGGCATTCGCCCGCATCTTTGCCTAATGAGTGCATTACGGATAATTGTTTTAAAGATTGCCTATTTTCGCAGTTCAGCAGGAGCGAGCCGCGAATCCTGGGGAATTCTTTCTTTCTTTCTTTCTTTCTTTCTTTCTTTCTTTCTTTCTTTCTTTCTTTCTTTCTTTCTTTCTTTCTTTCTTTCTTTCTTTCTTTCTTTCTTTCTTTCTTTCTTTCTTTCTTTCTTTCTTTCTTTATTTATTTATTTATTTATTTATTTATTTCTTGAAATATTAGGTAAAAGCCTAGTTACAAACCTCCCATCATTATAAATACCCGCTAGTGCTCTGCATTCATCTTTATTTTTGTTAACGGTGTTGTACGTATTTAGTTATGTGCGGTTCCTATACAAATGACACAATGCTGCAAGAAAAAAGGTAATAATAATATCGTTGTATGATTCGTCGCAGTTATATATACGTTACAGTTGATAGAAAGATGATTACGGTAAGTAGTGTGCCTTGATGTAGACCAGCGAAAAAAAAAAAAGCCAGCAGCACGTAACGATCGCCATTTCCATTTCAATTACTTTTTTCTCTCAGAAAATCGTGGCACACGTGTCTCTATTTCCTGGCGATGGGATAACACGGGATATGCGAGTATAAGACTATAAGTACTCCAGTTGCAGGCTTGCATACCTGCATGTAAGAGTGCAGAGAATACTGATTTCAGTAGTACGACCGAACGAGATTGTTCTAAGATTTGGCAAGACAAAGTCGAGGAAGGCCCTTCTGCAGAAACTTTGAAGGAGAGATAGGCACCGATAGGGCGGAAAGGACCTACGTGCGCATCAGTAAAAGATAGAAACATGCAGGGTGAAAACGGAAATGCGAAAGATACATAACTTAAACAGACAATTTTAAATGCATAGAAGAGAGCCTCTGTCCAAATAGATAAGGAGATTATCGTGTCAAGGTACGCTTCTTTATTTTCCTCCGCTCGCGTGTTTTGGATCAAAGAAGTTGGCCATTGCGATGTTTACTAACGAAGACCCTGGAAACTTCCGCCTTATTTCTTTTTTATCGCCGAGAAGTAGAACGGGCAAGAAGTACACCGGATACACAAGCTTAGCGACGGAACAGCCGTCCGCACAATTTCTAGTTTCCCTCTACAGCTAATGAACAATGTACACATAGATTTCGCCGTATATTACGCGGGAAATTATAAATGCCTTGGCGAGAGACATGACTTGCGTTTGTTTTACTTAGAAACGAAGAAAGGGGGTCGAACAAGATGCGTTTTTTTTTTTTTTTGACAGGGTACACGGGAATAGAAGTTTCTTGTGAGCGGTTGCGGGCTCACTGCTGTGAAAGCGCTTAATAGATGTTCTATAACACATAGGACGCTGAGCTACAGAGTGTGTTTTATTAACGCCTATGGGGATAGGCACAGGAAGCAGCCAAAGAAGCATGATCAAAATGGCGTAAACACCAGCATACTACAGTTCGGTGAACAGACGCTGAGCCATGTCATATATGCATGTCAGTTATGGATTCTTGAACTTGAATTGTTGGTACTTTACTTATTTGGGTACAATCACGGAAATTGCGGGAAGTACGTTATTTTTTTCTGTGTTACTTTTTAGCCCTATATTCGGTTGACTGTGTACTCGCATTAGTGAAAACTAGTTTCGTGCCGGAATGCTATCATGTTGATATAGCTCATACCATCATCCTTTGTTCATGTAACAATTCTATATTTGTGAGGATATAGTTTGCAACACTTTCACTTCTATCCAAATAATTGAAGCGTATAAAATCTCGCCATGCAGTGCTAAAGTTTCACGGCGAAACTGCAAGACGTAACATTCTAATATCCCCACAGCGCATCTGGAAGCCTACCAGCCAATACAAAGATGAAATACAATGGTGGAAAAGTTCTGCGCCATCAAGATCTTTCTGTAAAAATAACCACCACGAACAATAATAAATCAATCAATCAATCAATCAATCAATCAATCAATCAATCAATCAATCAATCAATCAATCAATCAATCAATCAATCAATCAATCAATCAATCAATCAATCAATCAATCAATCAATCAATCGACATGAACGTACAAGCATACAGATGATAGTGTTAAATGTTTTTTCGTGTATGGGTTTACTCTCTCTCTGCCGTATCATTGTACTTCGTCAGTAAGCAGCAAGCATTTTCTCGCAAGAGGGCGAGTAAGTACGACTAAGCGTTTCCAGACTGGTTCCGTCATAGAGAACAGTACTGCGCTCGCAAGCATGTGCAGTGCACACAAAACGACTCCTCGACTGTTTTTGTTCCGCAGTCGTGACTCCGCGAGAATGCAGCCCAGCTCCGCCCTGTTCAAGGGTGAAACGAGCGTACTCCCATTTAGTCGTCGTGTACACAGGACGTTTTTGAAGACGCGCGTCACGAGAGGTCAAGGTACTCCGTGCCGAGCTCCGTTATTCAAGGTAACCGCGTTCGCGCTTCCCACGAGACGATAATGGTCGACGAGAGGGAGACAAGGACAACAGGAGAACGACCGTCCAACACGGCGGTGTTTCTTGAGAGCAAGCACCCACGAATGGATCTTGACTCAGAAGTAGACGAAGGCGAACAACTTCCGAAACGATCGTTTCCCCCTTCGCTTGGTCAGTCCTTTTCTTTTGACGACATCGTTGTACGCTTGCAACATTGCTAGAGCAGAATGGTCGCCGTGTTTTTCTGCAGTTTTATACTTGTATATGTCTGTGCGACAAAGAGAACAGAAGAGACCAGGTTGCGGACCTGTTATTGTACAGGTTGTCTGTATAGAGTATTAAGTGGTTATTTATTGGTGGAGATATTAAAAAAAAAACATAGCTGTCATAGGAATCCGTCATAGGAATCGCTATAACAAGAAAGTAAAGCGTGCCTTCACAGAAATAGTTGATAGTTTACAGTGCAGTGATACATGAATGAGAGCTTGTACAATGTCTATTGGTGGTTGGCAGATATAGCACCGCTTGATGTGGACGCACCCACGTTGACGCCTAGTGGCACGTCTCCGTCCCGACGATTAACGTCCGTGATCATGATCTGACACCGCATATGGTGAATCCCGCGCAAAGATGGCATCCAAACACGTAACAAACACTGGTACTCCATACATATTCCTTCAAAGCCTTGTGAAGCGCGAAGACAAACGCGACGCGCGTCGTGTCTCCCCTCTACCCTGGCCGTGATTTCTCACAGGGCGAGCGGGGAACGCGTTGCGACAACCAGGCGAGCATCGGAGATTGAGTGAGTGAATAAACTTTATTAAAAGTCCGGGCGAGGTGGGGGGAAGAGGGGAGTAACCCCTGTCCCGTCCCACTCTCCGTCGCTGATGATGGCGTCAGGTGAGGAGCTGTTTTTTTTTTTAATGGATGGACGCTTTGAGCGAAGCTTGGGCTAAAGCCACCTAATCGCGGTGTGTTAAAACGTTGACAAAATTAGACTTATCCTATTGGAAACACGCCGAATAGGACGATCGTAGCAGCGGCGCCTTGCCGCAGCTAATCGCCGAGGCCACGCATTACTTCACTCTACCGCTTCCAGACGGCCACACCAACCCGCGAACAAAGAGCACGGCGAGAGGAAAGTGTGAGAGATAAAAGGCGCGTTCGTGTAACCTCATTCATGTGTTTGGCGGCAGCGAAGCGGGTTAAACGCCCCACAGCCATTGTCGCGGACTAAGAGATCGTGGGTTCGACTCCTGTCGACGAAACTTTTTCTTCTAGTTTTTTTTCTTTGTCATCTGATCGCGTGGATTTTGCTGACGTACTACTGTGACGGAAATACGTCATGAAAGCCTTGTTGGACCCCAGCATAATACACTTTCGTGTTAAAAAATAACGGGGGTGCTGTAGGGGAACAACGTAATGATGGCCACTGTAACTGCCTAGCTAGAGCAGCCGACACCTCAACGGCGGGCATCAGAGGATGAGGGAAGAGTAAAGGACAGAGGGGAACTATTTGCATATGTATACACAGGTGGGTAAAACCGTTGTTTACATATGTACATGTATGGACGTCATGTCTTATAGTTGGCTTCTCTATAGAGGCGAAGGTAAAACATTTATGACCCTTCTCTCCCACGCACACACACAGAGACAGACACACACATACATAAAAGAGAGGAAGACCTTAGTGTGCGTGCGTGCGCGCGCGTGTTTTGTGTGTGTGTGTGTGTGTGTGTGTGTGTGTGTGTGTGTGTGTGTGTGTGTGTGTGTGTGTGTGTGTGTGTGTGTGTGTGTGTGTGTGTGTGTGTACCTGCACTCATCCCGCATGGTCCTATCGCATCGACCACCGTTTCACACAGGGTGTGGGAGACCGGGAATAATTTCTATTATCCGGGGCGGGAAGTGACCGAACGCGTATAGTCGCGCTTGCACGACTGATCAATATGTTGTTGCCTTCCAGCCAATTGCCGCGTGCTCCAGGTGGAAGGGTCAGCAGAAACAAATTGGAAGATAAAAAAAAGGAATAAGCTATATAGAATAAAGGTGTTAAACCGAAGCACAATGACACGGAGAATGAACGAAGGAAGTGTACTTCGTGTAGGCCAATAAAGAACCCCCCCCCCTCCGCAACCCACCCCGCGGAGGGCGACCTCTTGCTCGTTCCCTTCGTTGGCTCTTCGTTTACGACCAAAGACGCTCTCGTTTTCGTCACAGCGTGCTTCTCGGGGCACTAGTGATTAGTGTGGTACCTACACGGCACCTTTCGTGAAGCGCTCTCCGGGCTGCAGGCTTACCAAACGGCGGCGGAAGTGGGAGGAAGTACAGACGGACCATAGAGTGTCTGAGCAGCGGCAAGTAGCGTGCTTGCCGTGCGCGTAAGAGCCCGAGGTGTTGCCGGAAGGGTGCAGCAGCAGCAGTCAGCCATGCGTATTCCCGGCCCCGGTTAGTGGCCGCAGCGGCTCAGCGAGCCGGCGCAGCCGCCCGCGATACTGAGCTGAGGACCTGCAGCGCCGGCCGGCCGGCCGGCCGGCAGACTTGCGTGGACGCACCAGGAAGCACCGTCGTCTCGGTGGCCGCACCACGCAAGCACGTCGACCGACGGCACGCACGCCATGCTGTGCAGCAGGACGGCGTTGCAAGCAACTTCGCATGCAGCTGCGTTTCTTTCATCATGCGCTTGTTTCATCATGAACCTTTACCAACATGCCCAACTGGCAGTCATCCTAAGTTAAATACTCTTATTCTGTGAAAGTTTGCGTGTATAAGTTAACAGTGCACATGCTTTCGTGGTTTCTAAGCGGTTCTGTTAGACAGCAGCTGGGTATTATAGCAGCACTACGGCCTCTTTCACATTTTGAACAGGAAGCGTTTCTTGCCACGAATATCTTCTTGATTTTGGGATATATGCTCCAAATGATATTAAGTGTATATCTGACTTTTTAAATGTATTTGTGTCGCTGGCGTAGCCAGGGGGGAAGGGGGGGGGTCAACCCTACCTTCCTTCGAATATTTTTCAATTGTGCATGCGTATAGATACACGCGCACATAAAACATAAATAAGCAACATAAAGTATGGTTGAATACCCTCCAGGTTGTTTGGGACTAGCTAGTCCCGCGGCATGACGTGAAATAATATTCTCGCGAGACATCTTGCTGGGTGTCAGCACGCACAGATCACCATCGACGATCGGGATGACAATGGCGCGCGTGGAGTATGTACAACATTATTGGGCCCTGCGTGACGCGCAGTTTGTATGCGTATATAGCGAGGGTGGCGGCTGCATCTAGCGGACAATGGCTCGGAAGAAATTGCGTGCATCTCTATTTTCTATTTCACTGAGGCGATGTCGGAGTATAGAGACTACACAGAGTCACGGTTTACTGAAGCGAGACAGTTCACTGCAGTCGCGTACGAGAAATCGTAGGAAATAGCTGTCCCCATATTCGGAGCAGGAAAAGAAAATTACAAGGAACGCTTTAGTCAAAAGGATCTTTCTTCCATATTCGTATGCGGGTTGCACGAATTCCAAGAGTACAGACTTTCGGGTTAGTTCTGTCCATTAAACGAAGCCATAGCACTGAAAACACAGGGACCACGCACAACCCTGCCCTCTTCCTTGGTCCCTGCGTTTTCAGCGCTATGGCTTCATTGAGGGTTGCATGAGCTGCATTATCTGCGGATTCGTGCCTTCTTGGACGCTCAACATAAGCTGCCGCCTGTTTACGCCTGTATACTTCTAAACAGCCATTTATAGCTGCAATCCAGAGATGGGCATAAGAACAAAACAATAAAACAACAAAAACAACAACGCAAGGCAACGTCGGGTACGGCACTAGCGGTCTTTAATGACAACCTCTCTGCGAACCATCCTGTGCAATCGAGTTCTGGCAGTACTCGATTGCAAAACAAACAAACAAACAAGCAAACAAGCGTCACGAAACCGTCATCGCTTCCCGGATTTCTGTCTTGCGCTGAGTAACCAGGCATTTTGTACGAAAGTCCCGGACGGAGATACAAGAGCAGCAGTTGTCTCGTTCCTGTTTTTCAGAGGGCCAGAGAAGAAAAAACATCAACAACAACCACAAAAAAAAAACGCATCGAGGCGTTTGTAAACAATGTAAAAAGAGGAGGAGGAAATTGTGGGGCGTATGCCGTGCCTGGACGACGCCGTTTGATGGCTTATACTGCGCACACAAGTCGGAAGCGTAACAATGCAAGCAACGAAAGGCGCACTGCAAATAACCGTAAGAGCGTTTACGCATGAGAACCAATCATCACGAACACGAACGGTGAAGCTTTCTCAAGTTAAACCGTTAGCCACTAAGAGAGGTGCTGGTCTCATGTACAATAGCGAGCACAGGCACTGTGCTTCAATTTGAATATATGTATATGAAACAGACAGCGAGAGAGAGAAATGAATAAGGCTAAGAGCTGGCTGGCCAACGCCATCGAATTGGCACAGTACCTGCTTACTCGTTTAGAAGGAATGGAAACATAGACATGGAATATCAGAAGCGAAGAAAAGAGCAAAAAAAAGAACAAAACAGGCGGGAGAGAAAAACATCTTTAATAAACATATACTGCTCCCTGCTCACTGTGGGTGGAACCCCTCGGCCAGAGCTCCACTAGCAAGTGCGGCTCGCCGGGCCAGGTCAAGGGTCGCCAATTGGTTTCCCAAGTACAGTTCGGAGAGTCGCGCATCCCACGACCAATTTACGAGTCTGCCCTTAATTAGCTGCGGTACAGCGTCTGTCGGACGCTGTGTGCACTGGTAGGTTGCGTGTTCAAGTGTCGGGCTGGGGTCGCAACACGGACATCTACCGCTGTGTTTTTCGGGAAAAATCTTGTGAGGTCTATGTAAGTGTGGGTATAGGTGTTTGTCTGTATTTGGTGCCAGCTCCTGCCCCGTAGCCTACTATGTTTGGGATGACGTAGGTCTTTGGTTCGCCTTCCCGGTTTTGTGCCTCGAGTATGTCTCTTGGTAGTGCAAAATAATGACAAGGAATAGAACAGATAGTAGGGACAAAAATAGTTTTAGAAAGTAACAGATGTTAACCAGATCGTATAATACCTGGCGCCGAAATCACAAAACTTCTCTTTCGTAAGTGCGTTGTCCCATTGGCTAATGATATGCCTCGCATCGTGATTGGCTGAAATATTCTGATACGAAATTTTTTAGCGTAAGACGTTTTTGTGACTGCGGGCCCTGGCTGGCTATTCTGCGCTGGGAGGAGTGAGAAATCGAGAAAGATGTTGGGTCTAGAGAGAACGCGAACACGACACCGTTTGGAATAGGACAATGCGTGCGAAAAAGTTCTTTCAAGTATGTAGTCGTTCACACAAGCACAATGTTCTCCATGTGCTGACAACCGATTAGATCACGCTTTTAGATTTTGTAAGGAAGAAATGACAGTGGCTTGTGGACCATTCCTCAACCGATCTACGAGTGACAAGCGATGCACAACGGTACAGGCACTGAACTCGGAACAGGCGCAGTGACTCACTGTGACAAGCAGACGCGGAATGGAACCCTACAATGTACCCCTTCAGGCTTCAATAGCGCTTCAGAAAAAAAAAGAAAAGCGAGAGAGAGTTGTTGAAAATGGAGACATCTCAATTTTTTACACGCGCGCCAACATAAAACGTTTCTTTTCTTGACAATTCATTTGTGACAGAAGCGGCATCATTGAGAGCGTGCTACCATCAAAAGAAAACACCAACATCTGTCCTTACTCTCTTTTTTCCTTGACTCTCACGCGTTAGCAGCAAAAACAACATCTTGTTTTCGTTTCGCTTGTCTCGGAAAAGACACAAAGAGTAGGAGACAGAGAGAGAAACAGAGAGAGAGCGTATAGAAACAAACGCTTTTTTTTTAAACACTCGTTGCGCGTTGTGAGGTCTCCGAATCCCAAGCAGTACAAACATGCACACTCTTTCAGGCGAAAGGCGTGCGCCGTGCCATTCGAAACGCGAAAACCTCCCAACTGCCCCGCGGTATAAACGCTTTTAATTTTGCGCACTTCTCCGGCATGTCATGCATAGTCGTCTCGTCGTATACATCTCTCGTTCGCGGGCGCGCGTGTGTGGGCGCCAGCCACTCACGCTGCATGATTTCGTTCTGCTGGTGTCTAGACGCTCAAGTCCGGCTCGGCAGAGAATGCGGCGACGGCGCGACAAGAAAAACGTAAGAAAAAAACGAGAAGCTCCGAACAGAGTGCGGCCAAAAGCGCGCAGCGGTGACTGAGAGGCCTTTCGCGAGGTAGACCAAGAAAAAAAAACAAAAAACAAAGAAAAAATGAAGGTCGAGCCGGCGGATTTCACGAAGCCAAACCAGGGAGATGCGAAAAACGGGCCTCGCGTGCGTGAAAAGAGGCAAAAATGGCTCCAAACGGCATCTGTGTGTGCTGCGAAAGCGGACTAAATGCAAACAGTGAAGCGACAAAAAGTAGTGCCGAGAAAAAGTGCACGGAGCCAAGAAAGAAAGAAGAGCGATAAGCGAGGCGAAAGCCAAGAAAGGCCAAAACAGCACGAGTCTAGAGAAGAACTCTCGCGCACAAACGGGCTTCGTGCGTCTGTCCGAAATGCGAGGGGTGTATGTGCGATGATGTGGCCGCGAGCGGTGCATGTTGCCTACTCTTACCATACTGCTGCATGCATGCATGCATGCAGCGGCGGTACCGCCACCATCGGGGCTAATGCTCGACGCACGCCTTGGCGTCACGCCGCCGAGCGTCTCCCCGCACAGTGCGTCGTGAAAGCTCTCGGCCGATGTGAGAGGGTCGACGCTCTGGATGTGTGCCCGCGGCTGGCATTGCACGCGGGCCGTTTTGCTGGCCCGGACGCGCGGGCGGGAGCGTGCCGCGTACGCGGGTATCATAGGCGCCGAGCGCCGAACGGAATTGCGAGCCAAGAGGGTATATATGCTGGTGTTGCGGCGTACGTAATCGACGGCGCCTGTATTGGCGTAACGTCTTGCACTAGAATGACAGAAACCTCAGCCAGCCTGGGTATGCCGGACATATCATTATCAAAGCCGGCTGACCAATTTGGCGAAGAGGAATTACAAGCAAAAACACTTTGTGAATTCGGCCGCAGCATCCGTATTTAAAAAAAAATACTTCTCACGCTGGCATTCTACGTAAGAGAAAATTTCAGCCAATCCTTATGCTCTACATATCATTTGCGAAGATACGTGACCAATGTCGAAGAACGAATGAAAAGCTTTGTGGTTTCGGCCCCAGGGGTAGTATTAACAAAAGACTTATAATAACTAAAATTTGCGGGGTTTTACGTCCCGAAACCACGATATGATTGAGAGACGCCGTAGTGGAGGGCTCCAGAAATTTTGACTACCTGAGGCTCTTTTAAAGTGCGCCTAAATCTAAGCATACGAGTCTCTGCAGCGTTTCGCCTCCATCGAAAAAAAAAAAAAAGACTTCTCACGCTAGTATTCTTCGTTGGAGAAAATTTTAGTCAATCCTTATAATGTGCATATCATTAGCAAAGCCAGGTGACCGATGACGAAGAACACATTTTTTTTTAGCGTGGCATAGAATTGCCCTTAAAACTGGAAGGACGCTTGAGCTTCGCCTCCAAGAGTAGAACGCGATAGCGTAATCGGGCCCCGTGCGCATCGCCTTCTCAATTGCTAGCCTAGCTTCGGTTCTCGGTGCATGTGCTTCAATCGTGCCGCAAGGACACGAACGTCTGTGCGCGTACCATTGGCCGTTTCAAACTATCCTAGAATACCTACTGCAAGTACAGTTCCGCAGTGCCCACTACGCCATAATTCGTGCTTTTGCAAATCAGCGAAAGCGAGACCCCTCCCACTACATGACAATCTTTACAGTGCTTTTTATGAAGCAGGTTCAAGCAATGACATGGCTTTGTGGTAGAACACTTGCCTGCCGCGCAGAAGGCTTGTATTCGATTCTCACTCGAACTAAACATTTCTATTTGTTTTATTTGCTTCTTCCTCGATTTTTCGGTCACGGACAACGCTGATTTTTCGATCACAACCAACGACACCGACGCAGACGGCGGAATTTCTGCGAAACGAGCTCTTTAACGCTATCACGTTAATATTTTCTGTGTGTAGAGGTGACGGGAACGTTCCGACTGTAACCCTTGTCATGTACATATAAGATGGTATGCACCTACTTGCATCTCTGGAATAGAGTAGTACGGGCACGTAGCACCCAGTGGTTAATGCGACCAGTTCCACGTTGAGATGACAACCGGTGTAAGGGCCACCCCGGCCCGAGGCTTCCCAAGCACGACTATAAACACGTTCACGAACTAAAAGTTTTGTGAATTTGGTTCCCCGAATGCTTTCACTGCCAAATGGTACGTATCTTGAGTTTCCACGGGAAGTACTTTCAGAAGTTGGTCTACATTACCTGCAAAATGTATACTCTTACGTGTTTTTGTATGAAAGAATCTGACAGCCTATCAGCGAGCTCTCGTATAAGTACTTAGCGCTTGTGTTCATTTCTCCTGCCGGAATACACATGCATACTTTGACTTGGACCTACTGACCGACTGATTGAAAAGCATTTATTTACAGAAGTTGTTTGCAGAGGGGGTGGGGAGCGGTTCTTAAGGGGCCGCCCCGTACAAACACTAGGTGGGCTCCCACTTACGGGAGCCCATTGGCTTCGCCCGCGGCCCGGGCACGCTCTATCAAGGCCTTTTGGGCTATCAGCTCAGAGCAGCCGAGCATGGCTGCCTCTCAGTCCTCCCGGGAAGGGTTGAGTAGAGGGGGTAGATTTGGGGTATTTTGGCACGCGCACACCATGTGGGAAATGTCAGAGGAATTGTCCTCACAGTACGGGCACTTCCCCGTGCAATCGGGGTCGAAGTGTTTTACGAAGGGCCTCACGAAGGCGGTGGAGCGAATCCTCCTTCGCCTTTATACCGAAACTTGGACCTACAGCCGACGTAAAATATTTGAGGATTTCGTGTCCTGAGAAAAAGCTTAACGCTTCTACAGCTTGAACAACCTGTTATTCGGGAGCTCAATACATAAAGGTTGTCGTTCACATGCATAACCTTTGCCATTGGATGGGAGCACTCGCTTGTAATAAGCGCGACCTCGGGATTGGCTCGAATTCGCGCCTAAGGTACAATTCTTGCGCAATAACTTCTTGCGAATACCGTCCCGTATTTCCTGCCTGTGCTACTGTGCGCACGAAAGACACGGTACTGAGCGGTTTCGCTGAATACCTTCGCAAACTGCCCAGAAGTCCAAGGTAGCTCAGATGCCGCGGTCCGTAAACTTTTCACGCCTGTAAAGACGCACCGTTTGGTTCCGCTTTACGCCCTCATAGGAACGCAGAGCCTGGAAGTGCCGCTGTGCTGAGTTAATCTCGGCTTACACTTCTACTGAACACCCAGCCCGCTAGGAACGCGTTCTCTGAAAACTTATCGGGTCGAGCTGTTTTTGGGGTGATCTATGATTCAACCGGTACTCAGTATCGTCGTGTATGCCAGCGTACTCTGTGCAGCATCGCAGTGTTGCGCATACGAGCCCAGAGCCCGCGTTCACAAAGCAATCTTACGCTTAAATTGTTCGCGAGAGAGAGGGAGAGCGAGAGAGAGAGAGATCGAAGGAATACAGGAAAGGCAGAGAGGTTAACTAGCATATATGTCCAGTTTACTACCCTACACATGGTGGAGTGGAATAAGGGAGTCAAAGAGAGAGAGAGAGGAAGAGACTAAAATTGTAGCAGGTACGCACCAGTGGTGCGAAGACTGAGGAAACAGCGGAGCTGGTGGCCTTCTCCTCCTCCATTAATTCCCTCCTCCTCCTCCGACTCATATCACTCTTCTTCACCCTTACCTCCCTTTCCCACTCACTTGCTGTACTGTAGTATACACGGCTATGCTACGTTTTACCCTCTCCCCTCCTTCTCGCCTTCCTCACCGTCACTTCCCTTTCCCACCTCTTTGCTGTACTATACTATAATATACTATATTATACATGGCTACGCTTTGCTTTCTTTCTCTCTCTTTCTGTTTCTTTCTCTGTGTTTCTTTCTTTCTCCGTTTCTCTTTCTCTCCTTCTTTCTCTTTCTCTCTATCTTTTTCTCGTTCTGTAGGCCATACCAACGAAATCATATGGTTCCCATAGATGCTTGCTTTGCTAGCATGCCTCAATAGCCGAGTCGTTACGACGCTCGCCTTCGGACCATGGGTACGTGGGTTCGAATCCCGCATCGCCAATAAATTTTATTTTGTTTTATCTATTTCTTCTCCCCTTCCCCTCAACTTCCCTTCTCATGTCCTTCTACTGTCCTTCCTCCAACGCGTTGCTAGGCGACGCGAGATTCCATGGCTCTATAGTTTTCTGCTAACGCCGGACGGGGTTTTGGCAAGCTTAAACAGCTTCGAGGTTAAAACCAACATTTCGCAAAACACACGCACTGTGCGGCGTATCACAGGCAGTCGCTCAATTCAGTTGCCTTCAACAACTGCAGGAGGGCTCGTGTGGCTTTCTGAGCTGGTGAGCTGTGAGACCAGGGCATATATACCATGATCTTTCCTTCAGTAAAAGGCCGATCATAAAGCCTTCTCAAGGCACACTGGAGATTCGGGCGATGTTAGTCAAATTGGGGACAGCGGCAGAAGATGTGATCAATAGTCTCTACATAGTTGCACTTATCGCACATTGATGAATCCGCCATGCCAATGCGATAGCTGAATGAGTTGATGAACGCTACATCGACCCACAACCGACACAACATTGTAGCGTCACGTCGAGATAGCTTTGTTGGCAGTTAGTTTTAGCTGTAACACTGGGCCAAGGTTGTGTAAGCGACTATTGGAGTTTAGAGATCTTCGGCCTGTCATGATGTCAGACACTACCGAAGGGCCACATATCACACGCGAACGAAAAGCGCTGTAAATTCGGCCCGAGCGCTCATATTCACAGAGATTTCGGTTCCTAAGCGTTTTGTTTTGCAATTGGTAGTCCGGCTTCGTTAATAATGGGTCCAACGACAGGATTGCACTTAACATTTCTAGCGTAACAGGTCATTGTGAATACGGGCCCAGGGGCCGAATTCACAAAACCTCGCTTTCGTAAGTGTGTTTTCCTATTGGTCAGCTTGCTTCGCTAATGATATGTCCCGCATCGGGATTGGCTGAAATATTCTGTTAAAAAACATTTATCTTAAGGCGTTTTTGTGAATACGGGCCCAAGATTATAGCCCGCGCGGTACCTCATTTTGGGGCCACAGACAATTCTGAAAAGGCTCGAATAAATCTGATGCCATGTCTCTCATATTCCTATAGAGGTGGGACATGAAAACCAGTGACTTGAGTGATCAGTAATTACGAAAATCTTTTGCGCGAGGATTGTCCTTGAGAGAAAAGTTTGTGGTCAGTCCTGATGCTAGACTTGCTACTATAGCGAAGGCGGCAGGCAATGACAAATAGCGTTTATGATTCTTTTTTTTTATTGCGATATAGACTTGCCCTTAAGACATAATACCTTGCGTTTATATGTGTATTAGACGTGTGCTGTAAGACCAGTGTTGTGTATGAAGTGAAGCAGTATGTGGAATCTGTTATGATTCGGTCCTGTGTCTTTAGAATGGTCTAAAGGACACACACAGAAGGAAATGAGAGATTTAGAGATTATGAGAGAGAGAGAGAGAGATAGAGAGAGAGATAAATGTCAGTGCCGCGAGTTTTTCAGCCATAGCCGGAACAAGGAAAACTAAAACAGACAAATCGACGCTCAAGTCCACAAGGGCGGTCAAACGACCCAGTTTGTTTCCTCCGTTCTCAATCTTGCGTGCGTCTGTCTTGAGCGTCTTCACGGTCGAAAGGAAGCCAACAATAGATATATATTCTTTTTTTATATATCTTCGGGTCGAGACGATAAAGGTAACGGCTAAGAAATCATCACCTTCATGTGCCGCGCTAGTGGTGACTGACAGCTGAGCGCCCGATGCGCGAAATGACCGGCCAAGCGCATATGAAAGGCTCTTCGTGTACATACACTGCAACAGTCTTGGAAGGCGCGGGTACCGTGAAGTTTGCTTCACTAAAACGGCGCAGCGTTGCAGCTGCTACAGCCGTTCGATATATATAGATTATTTTACGGATGAGTTTCAGCGCCGCCATATTGGGCTGTTAACCTTGTCGTTGACAACAAAACGAACGCTACGGTAGACACATACGCATGAAGACGGCTGGGTTTGTACATTCGACGTTTCATGACAATGCTAATTTCCCGTCACGATATAACAAAATTGGAAAAGAAAGAAATTTGCAGTGGCTTAGCTCGGCTATGCCAGGATATATGTAGCGTTAGCAAAGGTTAAGCTGATTATTCTTAGTTTTCCAGATTGTCTAGAATTATTAGCCTTCTTCTGTTCATTCTTCGTACACTGAACCGCTAATTGCCAGGCAACTACTTCGGGATCCGATGAGATAAGCTTCTGGGCTCTTCTGCGCCGTCGAGCAGCATTTGCGCTCTCCTTCTCCATGGCGTTACCCCCCTGCAAACGCCAGTCAGAGGCGCTATCAAGCGGCCCCAGCGCAGTGTCAGACGGCGACTGCACAGCGAAGGCGAATAGCTGCGCGCGTGCCGGCGCCACTGTGTCTATGGCTACGACGTCACTCCACTCGAATGCGGCGCAGACCAGCAGCGGCGAGCAGAGCGCGGCGGTGTTGGAGAGCGCGTGAGATGCCAGCTCCGGTGACCCAGCTGTGTGACATCACTGATCCTCGCGCATGAGCAGCACGGCTCATGACCCTCCACGCGAAATCGGCTCCGGCTAGGCAAGTGTAGCTAACGCTACAAAACATTCGTTTAACAGCCCAAGATGGCGGCGCCCATCTCTAATGTAAGATCACGGCCGCTCGATTAAAAAAAAAAAGGAAGGTGCGGTCTGTTTTGTCCGCGTTGGCACTATAGTAGACGTAAAAAGACATGCGCATTTGGAACAAAAAAGAGAGGTAAAAAAACACAGGTTCTGGCGTGCGCGAGACGTTGTATCTCGCCATATATGGGCATGCCCAGGAGCCGCGTTTCATGGTGCAAGAAGATGAGGGCGTGACGCTGCGAAAGAGGGTCGTGTGCTTCCCAAAAGAAAATTGCACGGTGACTTTTCCATTTACGGAGCAGAAATGCATAAAGCGAATTCAGTTAGAGTGTTTAATCTCTCAAGGCAACTAACATACGCTCACGGCAGCCGATATAATTCATAGTCGAATATATTGTGAGGGCTCCGGAGCAATTTTCCCCAGCTGGCACTCTCGGCAACCACGGCAGCCAAACTCAAGCATTTCTGCGTTCCGCCTCAGTAGGAATGCGCGGTTGTTGCGGCCGGAAATCGAACCCGCGACCTTCCGTAATGTTTAACTTATTCTGAAACACACTTACAAAACATCTTCAGAAGAGCTCAAAGAATACGGCTGCAAAGAGGCCTCCTGTAAAAGGATGTACGCACGGAAAGTTGCGATCCCGCTGTGATTCATTCCACGTTGGAATTGAAGGCAGTGAAAAGGCTGATGCCCTTGCACGCGAAGCGCGGACACGGGTCGCAAAAGTAAGAGCTCCTAAGACTTGCCAGAACAACAAAGATGTAATACGCAATCACTTCGGGGCGATCCACAAGTTTCCATATCAAGTACGTATAATCCACGGACTTTCTCGAGAACAAGCGACGCTGTTCCGCATAAGAACCGACTCCGCATACACCTCGGCTTGGTCATTCAAGACTGGGCGAGGCGCATCCCCGTTTTGTGCCTCTTGCGGTGACATCGGCGACATCGAACAATTTATTTGGCTTTGCCCGCAGTTTGATAGAGAAAGAGCAGCGATGGCCCGCACGCAGCTTGCAAAGGGGTTGTCATGGCCACCGGACTTTTGAAGATGTCATTTTTCCTGAAGGGCCTGCGACAACGAGGAGGAGCGTGCAACGAATTTTGATGGCCTTCCTGTGAGACACTGGGCTGTTCAACACGTGGTGAGAGACCCCTACAATTCAGGAGATGCCCAGGCAGAACACTTGCCGGCCATGTAGGCCAGGCTAACCCCGCCTGCTGCAACATCACAACCACCACCACCACCACCACCACCACCAGCACCACCGATCACGTGCAAAAGAAACAATGCGAATTTTGAATCAAGCGCCGCAGACGAATGAAAATATACATAAAGCGCATGTATTGGGGCGTTGTTTCGAGGCAAATAAAAGAAACCGCTGTCACGCCGTGTGCTTCTGGGCGCCTCGAAAGAATTAGAGAACGGTGTTCGCTATGTAGACAGATATGAGGGGCCACAAGTATGTATACAACATCATAATCTTGGCCTGTAGAAGGGTTGCCTACTCCCGTCTTCTCTATACGCGTACGGGGCTGTGAACGTGCAACAGAGTTAAATGTGGCGTGAGCGGCTCACGTATCACTAACGCTGCCTCGAGATGCCCAGCTCTACAACCAGCGCACTTCGACGAAGAAAAGTATAGTCGCACTTCAGGAGAGGAGTTGCGAGGAGAAACGCATGGTCTGTAGCCGCGAAAGGCACGTCCTTCCTGGACTATGCCGTACGTGCGGAACGTGGTTGGTGTGTTTTACAACGTTGTATAGTGCTCCCACTACCGGCCCGTTCGAACAAGGAACTCGTTTACACGGCACGCACTTGCGTAGCTAACGTGAAGACAGGGACGAAGGGGTAACTATGCGTGTTTAACTCGTGGACGTGCTTGTAATGGTGCTGGAAGAGCAAACAAGACCTTAAAGGAGGAACTTACTTACGTAAACGGAGCGGATACGAAATGCTAAATTAGAATGATTTATGCCTCAGTGGTGTTGTCCGATGTTTTCAGACGGTCAAGTACACAAGATGTTTTAAAGTTTAACATGAATAATACCAAGGTGGAGATGTTTAAGGATCTAAATACTGAACAGTACAACAGCCCACGCTTCTCGGCGGCGTGCCCATTGGCATATTATTAATCGAGCGTAATTTGCCGGTCGTCACGTTTCCTGACAATATGAAATGATTATGTGTCACGTTGATCCACTATACCGAAATCGCATTTCTGTAGTGCAACCGCTGTACTGTCGCGTTGTACACAGTTACGTCCAGAAAAAGCGAAGCTGCATGCCTATTATTCTTTGTTTACCACATAAATAAATTTTTGTATACGAATTTCAAGTGCGAACACTGGAAGACAATTTTTCTTCTGCAGAATATATCCATTCGGTGTATCGCTATTGTACCAATTTACTGTTCAACATACTTGTCAGTGCGATACATTAGGGTGAAATAAGTATTTTATTTGTACGCGAGTGATCAAATGAAGGCGTTTCTTCTTATAGAAATCTTTAATCTACATGTTTACCATACTGATTCACGCACGCACATTGCGGACATATGGTCTGGTTCGTCATTTACGAACAAATGATATATGCTTTACAATGGTTTCCTTTGGTGTCACATTTTCAACTTCATTGTGATATAAAAGACATAATAATCTGACTGCATTACTCTAGAAGGAAAATGCAGGATTTATTCATATATATCCCCGTTAATTTTCTTGTTTGTGTGTTTTTAATTATCTTCAATTATTTTCTGGCAAATGTCCTGTGTCATATTCGGGCTTCTTTCTCTTCTTGCGCTACTCTACGGTTTTCAGCTTTCGTACGAGTTGAGCGAAATTGATTTTTGTCAGAAAAGCTTATTATTATATTTGTTATTAGTCAGCTATTTTGTTATAGCTATACTGTTTAATGATCTATCTTTGTAAATTACGATGCAACTTGTAATGTAAGTTGGCGTGTTTTTTGTCACTTGTTCCTCCGCCGCCATAATGTGTAGTCGCGCTAGTGACATCTGATCACGTAATTCAGCGCAGTTGTACATGTAATTTTATGTAGAACCCCGGGTGCTGAGGCACGTTCAAATGGTCTATGACCGCTATGCACGTGGGACACCCAATGTATACAGTTAAAAAATAAAGAACTTATTCGGCTTGATATGAAATGCTGATCATGCTAACGTCCAAATGTCGCGATGAATCAAACACTCGTAACATTTACGGCGCCCTAAAGTTTAACGTCAATGTTAGAACGCTCAAGAAAACGACGCAGAAATGAAAACAATGAGCACTTCATCCCTGCCTCCTTGTTTGTTGCTGAGACAGCTCTTACGGAACTCGTCTATATAGACGCACAACGGACGCGCCTGATTAGTCGTTACGTCTAGAAACGCCTATAAGAGAAATAACACTCACGCAGGCACGCACACACGCACACACACACACACACACACACACACACACACACACACACACACACACACACACACACACACACACACACACACACGCGCGCGCGCGCGCGCACACACACACACACACACCACACACACACACACACACACACGCACACACACACACGCACACACACACACACACACACACACACACACACACACACACACACACACACACACACACACCTAATTTCTTGCAATGCGACAGAGTGAGGAATTTCGTATCGGATGCGAACGAGTTCCCCACAACGAGGACAAGTTTGTTTATATATACGCTGACGCAATTGGAGCGTGCGGCGAGGAAGAAGAAAAAAATAGGTGAAGACGATCCGCGGAGCCCAGCTATCGAAACGGGTAAGAGATGCCTACGAGAGAGCGCAGCAGGCCTGCAGCGTCGCTGGATGCGACCCGTTCGCCGCCTCTCAGACGGAACTGCTGCGCGAGACAGGTACGGGACAGCCCGGAGGGAGGCCGAAAGTGGCCACCGGAAAGACCTGACAGGCAGCCAGTCTCAATTATATAAGATCAAAATAAACGAGGAAAAAAACCGGAGGAAGAGGTTAGGGAAGCGGCTGATTGCACGAGCCCAGCCAAGCTAGCCATATCCCGCTACCGGAACTGGGCGAGTATTCTGCTGTCGCCGCAAGTGATGTCCCGTCGTGATAAACGTAACTCGCCTGACGATAAGCGAGCGAAGACCTTTTTCATTTACTTGTTATCTCTCTCTCTCTCCCTCTCTGCCATTCACTGATCGCGAAGTATATATCTGCGATTACAGGTATATAGCCTCCAAACATCAACTTGTTTGTTCCTGATTGATCGAAACCTCCGAAAAAATATGTCTGCGGGCACTTGAAGAAGCCTCGGAGCTTGAGCATTGTTATTTTTTTTATGTTCGGAGGGTAAATTTTAACCGAGAACCTGCGGCTGTCGGCGAGAGTTCTATACGAAGCATGCGCCCGGCGTTCCTCTTTTGCCTGCAAAGTGGGGCGCTGATTATCTCTGCCGAGTGCGTATTTGAGTCTACGCGCACGTTCGGCGCTCGGTATCGTTGTTTTGAATCTCGGAACTCGTTTCTAATATAGGTTCCGATTCGTGACAACCGAGAGGTTACGTAAGAAAGGCGCGGCATGGCCTTTTTTTTTTTTCGAAGGCACGAAAACTTGGATTGAAAACAAGCGCGAGGCACGTTCACGTGCCTAAAGGAGCGTGGAGCATCGCTGCTTGAGATTACACTGATATAAAAAGTACACAGCGTTAACAAGTTGACATTAACAATGCGTTCTTGCAATCCTGTCTGAACTTGGCCGGTAGTATTCGCTATTATGTCAAGCATTACAGGATGAGCTTCGATTTTGCACGAGCAATTCTAGCATAATACATTTTCAGTGATACAGAGGCCAAAGTTTTTAAGTTTTTCATTCTTAAGCGCAGGTTTTACGTTAATCACGGTTGCAATAATCTCGACGTCATGGTTGACTGACATATTTCACACACTTTTCGCTTAAAAGCTCCGAATACGGGGCTCTTTGCTCAGGCACCGTCTCTACAACGTGCAAGTCGATGAAATTGGTTGTTATGCACATTGAAATCAATTTCACAAATTCGTTCTCACACAAGGAATAGTTATCACTGCGACACAACGTTATGCCGTTCCTCAAAGCCCACTGCCGGATAATTCCTGGGAAAATATCCACGGATCGCAACAACTACCTTCGTTCACGTCCATACATTTAGAATCAGTCTAAGTACTTAACTTCCGTGCGTGATTGGCCATCACTTCGACGATGTTTGGCTACCACGCAGATGGCTATGCGTGAGTGGTCAGCACCCGAACGGCAAGAACACACACGTAGGAATACGGTTTCACAAATACGAACCCCAATTTTTGTTGCGAGTCATGCGGAAAGCCTGAAGCTGATAAAATGTACTTCGGATTTGTCGGTGTGGCCACCCGAGAAACCTGGCGAGAAAGAAATATCAACGCCTGTATTCAAAGCAAAGCAAATGATATTACAGATATCAATTTTTAATAATAACCCCGCAGATAAGCAAACAAAGCAAAGCAACGCAAGCAAGCAAGCAAACAAAAAAGCGAAGACACGAATGCAATGACATTGAAATGACATGTGCACTCAAAGCATACGCGCGCTCCCGAGCAGCAATATTTTTCCCCGTACACCGACAAACAATATAAAGTACGGAAAGGACTCAAAGTTTAACGGAATTGTCAAGGAATTATTTCGTCTTCCGAATTAACTGTTGCGCAACCGTGAATGGCCGTCAGGCACTTTCAAGCTGTTTGGAAAAGCTTTTCAGCTATCGCAGAAAAAAAAGGGATCCCAGTTATAGTCCCGCCGGCTTCTCGATATTTCCAACAGTATATGACTGACTGAAATCTTTCTCTTGCGAAGTAATCGTAGCGTATACGTTTTTGTGAATGTGGGCCGTGATTCGGATCACTTTCTTTCTTTCTTTCTTTCTTTCTTTCTTTCTTTCTTTCTTTCTTTCTTCTTTCTTTTTTCTTCTTTTTCTCTTCTTCTGTCTTTCTTTCTTTCTTTCCTTTCTTTCTTTCTTCTTCTTTCTTTCTTTCTTTCTTTCTTTCTTTCTTTCTTTCTTTCTTTCTTTCTTTCTTTCTTTCTTTCTTTCTTTTAATGACCAGGAAGAACCCGAAGTGAACCAATTTACGAACTAAACCCATAAATGTTCATTATGAAGTGCGGCGGGCGTGCGCCTGATGCTGTAAATAGACCCGCGCCGTACACGCATAATAAGCGCAATCGCTGCGAGGCAAAATGTAGGCGCAAGCTTACGTAATTATGTCGTCTTTCCGGTCGCTGCGCGCGAACGTCATTCCTATTTTGGTCGGGTTCGTCGACAATACTATGCATAACGCAACTCGTTAACCAATAATGCAGGACGCTCAAATGAAAGAAAAAAACTCGTAAAAGAAAGGCATAACATGCTTCGGAAATTGACTGCCTGTGGAAGCTTACGAATAGCAGCGAAGGTTTTCCTCAATCTCTAAGCGAACGCCGCAAACTGCGGCCACCAGAAATAGTCCCCATTCTGGACCGAAGCGGAAATGGAAATTGAAATGGAAGTGGAAACGTTCACATGGAGGGAAATTAGAGCGCAGGTCATCTTGGCCTCTTGTACTTTGCGTACGCTTATATATAGGAACCTTAATGATCGATTCTATCAGTAGAAAGGCGTTTGACGGAGCTGATAATTTAGAATAATCCTTGTGCTCACGTGCACGCTTTGGATTAACGGCTATCTGTGAGTCTCTGTTAGTGAGGTCGCGGGTTTAATCCCTTGTCTGTGAGTTCGCACTCTGCTAGTGGGCGCAAAGAAGGCGAGGGCGTACGCCTCGGTGTCAGAGTGGTTACGGTGCTCGGCTGCTGAGCCGAAGGTCGCAGGTTCGATCCCGGCCGCGGCGGTCGCATTTCGATGAGGGCGAAATGCTGGAGGCTCGCGTGTGCGATGTGAGTGCACGTTAAAGAACACCAGAGGGTCGAAATTTCCGGAGCCCTCGCCTACAGCGTGCCTCATAATCATACCGTGGTTTTGGCACGCAAAACTCTAGATATTATCATTAGAACGAGAAGACGCGTGTGAACTGATATTTGCTTGCGTGCCGAATAGCTGTATAGACGTCCCAGATTAATCTTGAACAATCTGTTGCTACGGCGACCCTCACACACCAAGCCCGACATTGTAGTGTTGAACTCAGTCAAAACAACCTCGAATAATAGTAATTGTTGGGGTTTAACGTCCCAAAACCACGATATGATTATGAAAGTCGCCGTAGTGGAAGGCTCCGGAAATTTCGACCACCTGGGGTTCTTTAACGTGCACCTAAATCTAAGTGTATACGGCCCTCACGCATTTTCGCCTCCATCGAAAATGCAGCCGCCGCGGCCGGGATTCGATCGCGCGACCTGCCAAAACGACCTTGAAATATTGAGAGAATTGAATATACGTGTGGCTGCCTTGCTATGTCTGACGAACGAAAGCACGGTCTTGTACACATGCGTGCAAGTTCGTCGAGACTGTACAACGGCGACACACTTGTTATAAAGCTTGTACATACATAGAGATGCACGACCTTTTGAAACCGGGGATCGCTGTCGGTGACGCATCGGATCCGCGTATCGTGCTTCGACCACATGTTAGCGGGAGCCCATAATGACGAAAGTTGGTTGCTGCGAAAACAATCTTTTCCGATTGATGCAAATGTCAACGACCGAAACAATGATATTGACAAGGGAATAAATACTTATGAGGGGAGATAACGATGACGTAAGAGACAGAGGACATGTACATCATTGAACCCGCACTATACTGTTCTATATCAGTCGCAAATATTTTTATATGCGAGATTTGCCCAGGCGTACGTACGATGACTGGATAGACGGATGCAATGACCGACAGCGTACGGTGACTCTATCGTGCACGTAGCATTCTCGGCTAGCGAATAACGCGGTTAATGCACTGTCGCTTTATTATATTACAATAAATTTTCTTTTGTCGCGAAACACACAGGATTCCGTCGCATTACATGTTACAACATAAAGACTGACGTAATCGGTGGTTGGATTGGATTGGATAAACTTTTATTTGGTCCTCCAAAACACAGATCAATGTGTCGCGGGCCGCTCCCACGTGGGGACCGAGAGGCCGAGCCCCTCAGCCGCCTCGCGGGCTTGGTGGACAGCCCAGAGTTGTTCTGCCAAGGACGGGCTGCGGATTGCCGCCTCCCATCTGGCAGAGGTGATGTTAGGTAAATGAGCGAATTTGGTACACTGCCAGAGCATATGGTCTAGGGTAGCTATTTCCCCACAGTATGGGCAGAGATTACTTGGGTATAGTTCAGGGTAAATAATGTTTAACATTTTCAAGGTGGGGTACGTCTTGGTTTGCAAAAGCCTTAATGTAAGTGCTTGGGGCCTAGTGAGATTTTTGTGAGGTAGAGGGAAAATCCTCCGGGATAGATAAAAGTGCTTAGTGAGCTCGTTATACGTTGTGGGAATTTCCCAGTTATCCCCTTCACCATTAGAACGCATGCCCGGGGAGGCGCGGTTGGAGAGGTCTCGCGCCGCCTCGTGTGCTGCTTCATTGAGATTGGGAGGGGAGTCCTTGATTTGACCAAGGTGAGCCGGGAACCAGCTCAGCAGGTGATGCGTGATTTCCTTGCCTTGTAGTATTCGTAGCGTTTCTCCCGAGACCGTACCATTTGCGAAGGCCCGTAGTGCTGCGCTTGAATCACTGTAGATGACTTCGATATCTTCCATCGTCAGTGCTAATGCAATGGCAACTTGTTCCGCAACGATTGGGTCCTTCGTCCTGACCGTCACTGAGTTGATGACTTGGCCAGCCCGATCGACCACCACGGCCGCAAAAGCTTTCCGATTGACGTGGGAAGCCGCGTCGACAAAGGCGACCCTTCTTTGCTCGTTTGAGACCTGACAAAGTATGGTCCTGGCCCTCGCTAGTCTTCTTCCAATGTTGTGCTCCGGATGCATGTTACGTGGTATAGGAGATACCGTGATGTTTTCTCTGATATTTTCGGGAATATCGTTGTACTTCAGTTTAATCGCCATTGGGTTCTGGTCCAGCTCCTGCAGGATCTTCCTTCCCGACCTTGTTGTAGATAGCCTCGCTAAATGCGCTCTCTCTTGGGCCTCTGCTATTTCTTCGAGAGTGTTGTGAATGCCAAGCTCTAGAAGACGTTCAGTGCTGGTGTGTATGGGTATGCCCAGGACCCTCTTGGTAATCTTCCTGAGGAGTGCATTAAGTTTCTCGGACTCTGCTCTCGACCAGTTGTGCATTGCTGCCTCGTACGTGAAGTGACTTAGAACAAACGCATGCATCAACCTGATGAGGTTGTCTTCCTTGATCCCATTTCTTTTGTTGGCCACTCTGCGTATGAGGTGCACCGCACTGTCTGTTTTCCAAGTTAACTTGGCAATAGTCTTTCTGTTAGCACCGTTAGACTCGATCGTCATGCCTAGGACCTTGATGGCATCGACCCTCGGGATGGCATCCCCGTTACTTGTACGTAGGTGGATGTCTATCTCGTTCAATGGTTTCCATCCCCTGGGATTTGGACCTCGACGTGTAGTCCGATACAGTAGTAGTTCTGACTTGCTCGTGGAGCACTTGAGCCCGGAAGGACGAAGGTATCCTCTACGGTGTCAATCGCCTCTTGCATGGCGCTCTCAATCTGCCCCTCGCTTCCTCCTGTGCACCAGATGGTGATGTCATCCGCGTAGATGCTGTGCTTCAACCCCTCGATTCTCGATAATCTCTTCGACAGCTCAATCATGGCAAGGTTGAACAGCATTGGGGAAATCACTGCACCTTGTGGCGTGCCCCTTGCTCCTAGTTCAATTTCTGCGGTCTCGATATGTGCAACCTTCATCACTGCTTTTCGATCTGTTAGAAAAGGACCGCACGTAGTCATGGAAGACTTTCCCAAGACTGAGCTTGGAAATCGCTTCGAGTATGAACGAGTGATAGATATTATCGAACGCTCTTTCTAGATCCAGGCCCAGAATGGCCCTCACGTCTCTGGTTTGTTGTCGATGATCTGGTGTTTGATAAGCTTCATTGCGTCTTGTGTGGATAGCCCTGCCCTGAATCCAACCATATTGTGTGGATAGATGTCATTATCTTCCAAGTACTTGTTTAGCCTGTGCAGTATGGCAGTCTGTTGCAACCTTGCCGATACATGATGTCAATGATATTGGCCTCAGGTTGTCTAAGATAGGGGGCTTCCCCGGCTTTGGAATAAGAACCATGTTGGCCAGTTCCACTGCTCCGGCACTTGCCTTTTTCCATGCTTCATGACCATATTCTTT
>NC_051178.1:137263074-137290574 GCF_013339695.2 Rhipicephalus sanguineus
TCGGAAGCGTAACAATGCAAGCAACGAAAGCGCACTGCAATAACGAAGAGACCGTTTACGCATGAGAAAACACTCACGAACACGAACGGTGAAGCTTTCTTAAGTTAAACCGTTGGCCACTAAGAGGGTAGGTGCTGTCTCACGTACAATAGTCGATACAGCACTGTGCTTCAATTTGAATATATGTATAGGAAACAGACAGTGAGAAAGAGAGAAATAAATAAGGCTAAGAGCTGGCTGGCCAATGCCATCGAATTGGCATAGTGCATGCTTACTCGTTTAGAAAAAATGGAAATTTAACATAGACATGCAATATCAGAAGCGAAGAAAAGAGCAAAAAAAAAGAAAAAAAAAACAGGAGAGAAAAACAACTTTAATAAATATATACGGCTCCCTGGTCACTGTGGGTGGAACGCCTCGTCCAGAACTCCACTAGCAATTGGGGCTCGCCGGGCCAGGTCAAGGGTCACCAATTGGCTACCCAAGTACAGTTCGGAGAGTCGCGCATCCCACGACCAATTTACGAGTCTGTCCTTAATTAGCTGCGATACAGCGTCTGCCGGACGCTGTGTGCACTGGCAGTTTGCGTGTTCAAGTGTCGGGGTGGGTTCGCACCACTGACATCTGCTGCTGTGTTTTTCGGGAAATATCTTGTGGTATCTGTGTAAGCGTGGGTATAGGTGTTTGTCTGTATTCGACGCCAGCTCCTCGCCCGTCGCCTACTACGCTTGGGATGACGCAGGTCTTCGGTTCGCCTTCCCGGTTTTGTGCCTATGTGTCTTGATAGTGCAAAATAATGACAAGGAATAGAACAGGTAGTAGGGACAAAAATAGTTTTAGAAAGCAAGGGATCTTAACCAGATCGTATTCACAAAACTTCTCTTTCGTAAGTGCCATTGGCTAATGATATCAGGGGCGTAGCCAAGGGGGGGGGGTTCAAACCCCCCCGAAATTTTTCAGTTTTGCTTGCGTATATAGGCACGCACACATACAAACGCACGCACGAACATACATAAAGTATGGTTGAACCCCCCCCCCCCCCCCGAAAAAAATTTCTGGCTACGCCCCTGAATGATATGCCTCGCATCGTGATTGGCCGAAATATTCTCATACGAATTTTTTTAGCATAAGACGTTTTTGTGAATGCGGGCCCTGGGCGCCTATTCGGCGCTGGGAGGAGATAGAAATCGAGAAAGATGTTGGGATAGAGAGAACGCGAACGCGACATCGTTTGGAATATAGGACAATGCATGCGAAAAAGTTCTTTCAGGTATATAGTCGTTCGCACAAGCACAATGTTCTCCATGTGCTGACAACCGATTAGGTCACGCCTTTAGGTCTTGTGCGCGAGAAATGACAGTGGCTTGTGGACCATTGCTCAACTAATCTACGAGTGACAAGCGATGCACAGCGGTACACGCACTGAACTTGGTACAGGCGCAGTGACTCACTGTGACAAGCAGACGCGGAATGGAACCCTACAATGCACCTCCTCAGGCTTCAATCGCGCTTCAGAAAAAAAGAGAGAGAGTTGTTGAAAATGGAGACATCTCATTTTTTTACACGCGCGCTAACATAAAACGTTTCTTTTCTTGACGATTCATTTGTGACAGAAGCGGCATCATTGAGAGCGTGCTACCATCAAAAGAAAACACAAACATATGTCCTCGCTCTCTTTTTTTCCTAGACTCTCACGCGTTAGCAGGAAAAACAACATCTTGTTTTCGTTTCGCTTGTCTCTGAAAAGACACAAAGATTCGGAGATAGAGAGAGAAACGGAGAGAGAGAGAGAGCGTATAGAAACAAACGCTTTTTTTTTAAACACTCGTTGCGCGTTGTGAGGTCTCCGAATCCCAAGCAATGCACACTCCAAACATGCACACTCTTTCAGGCGAAAGGCGTGCGCCGTGCCATTCGAAACGCGAAAGCCTCCCAAGTGCCCCGCGGTGTAAACGCTTTTAATTTTGCACACTTCTCCGGCTTGTCATGCATAGTCGTCTCGTCGTATACATCTCTCGTTCGCGAGCGCGCGTGTGTGGGCGCCAGCCACTCACGCTGCATGCTTTCGTTCTGCTGATGTCTAGACGCTCAAGTCCGGCTCGGCAGAGAATGCGGCGACGGCGCGACAAAAAACGTAAGAAAAAACGAGAAGCTCCGAACAGAGTGCGGCCGAAAGCGCGCAGCGGTGACTGAGAGGCCTTTCGCGAGCCAGACCAAGAAAAACAAAAACAAAAAAAAAAGAAAAAATGAAGGTCGAGCCGGCGGATTTCACGAAGCCAAACCAGGGAGATGCGAAAAACGGACCTCGCGTGCGTGAAAAGAGGCAAAAATGGCTCCAAACGGCATCTGTGTGTGCTGCGAAAGCGGACTAAATGCAAACAGTGCAGCGACAAAAAGCAGTCCCGAGAAAAAGTGCACGGAGCCAAGAAAGAAAGAAGAGCGATAAGCGAGGCGAAAGCCAAGAAAGACCAAAACAGCACGAGTCTTGAGAAGAACTCTCGCGCACAAACGGGCCTCGTGCGTCTGTCCGAAATGCGAGGGGTGTATGTGCGATGATGTGGCCGCGAGCGGTGCATGTTGCCGACTCTTACCATACTGCTGCATGCATGCATTCATGCAACGGCGGTACCGCCACCATCGGGGCTAATGCTCGACGCACGCCTTGGCGTCACGCCGCCGAGCGTCTCCCCGCACAGTGCGTCGTGAAAGCTTTCGGCCGATGTGAGAGGGTCGACGCTCTGGATGTGTGCCCGCGGCTGGCATTGCACGCGGGCCGTTTTGCTGGCCCGGACGCGCGGGCGGGAGCGTGCCGCGTACGCGGGTATCATAGGCGCCGAGCGCCGAACGGAATTGCGAGCCAAGCCGGTGTTGTCGCGGCATACGTAATCGGCGGCGACTGTATTGGCGTAACGTCTTGCACTAGAATTCTAGAAGTCTCAGCCAGCCTGGATATGCTGGGCTCATCATTATCAAAGCTGGCTGACCAATGGTGAAGATGATTTACAAAAAAAAAAGGACTTTGTGAATTCGGTCCCAGAACCTGTATTTAAAAAAAAAAAAAAAAAAAAACTTCTCACGCTGGTATTCTTCATAAGAGAAAATTTCAGCCAATCCTTATGCTCTACATATCATTAGCGAAGCTACGTGACCAATGACGAAGAACACTTACGAATGAAAAGCTTCATGGTTTGGGCCCCAGGGGTAGTATTAACGAAAGACTTATAATAATTAAAATTTGCGGGGTTTTACGTCCCAAAACCACGATATGATAATGAGAGACGCCGTAGTGGAGGGCTCCGGAAATTTTGACCATCTGAGGTTCTTTTAACGTGCGCCTAAATCTAAGCACACGAGCCTCTGTAGCATTTCGCCTCAATCGAAAACAAAAGACTTCTCACGCTAGTATTCTTCGTAGGAGAAAATTTCAGCCAATCCTTATAATGTGCATTATTAGCAAAGCCAGGTGACCAATGACGAAGAACACTTTTTTTTAGCGTGACATAGAATTGCTCTTAAAACTGGAAGGACGCTTGAGCTTCGCCTTTAAGAGTAGAACGCGATAGCGTAATCGAGCCCCGTGCGCATCGCCTTCTCAATTGCTAGCCTAGCTTCGGTTCTCGGTGCATGCTTCAACCGTGCCGCAAGGACATGAACGTCTGTGCGCGTACCATTGGCCTTTTCAAACTATCCTAGAATACTTACTGCAAGTACAGTTGCGCAGTGCCCACTACGCCATAGTTCGTGCTTTTGCAAATCAGCGAATGGCCCACTACACATCCGTAAGGCAATACGCGAACCTACGCCGCTGCTCAGTTTGTTGATGCTTTTATTGCTGATAATGATTAAGTGTGTCTTAGCGCTTCGTAATGGGTGAGCGAGCCTTTAAAACACCCCGTTGCGCAATTCACATGTTTTGACGCCTGGCGCGATTCTACGCTTCCGCGACGCAATATTACATGCGTTAACGAGACCCCTCCCACTACATGGCATTCTTTACAGTGTTTTTTTCCGAAGCAGGTTCAAGCAATGGCGTGGCTTTGTGGTAGAACACTTGCCTGCCACGCAGAAGTCCTGGATTCGATTCTCACTCGAACTAAAAAATTCTATTTATTTTATTTGCATCTTTCTCGATTTTCAGCTCACGGACAACGATGATTTTTCGCTCGCAACCAACGACGCCGGCACCTACGTCGACGCCGGAATTTCTGCGAAACGAGCTCTCTAACGCTATCGCTGTGTATATGTGTATTAGATGAGCGCCGTTAGGCCGGTGTTGTGTATGAAGTGAAGCAGTGTCTTGTGGAATCCGTTATCATGTATTCAGTGGTCACAATTGGTCATGTCACTGTAGCGAAGGCTGGTTGAAAGAGGTGACGGGAGCGTTCTGACTGTAACCCTTGGCATGTCCATATAAGATGGTATGCACCTGCTTGCATCGCTTGAATAGAGCAGTACGGACACGTAGTACCCAGTGGTAAATGCGACCAGTTCCACGTTAAGGTGACAACCGGTGTAGGGGCCACCCCGGCCCGCGGCTTCCTAAGCACGACTTTAATCGCCCTTAGGAAATAAAAGTTTTGCGAATTTGGCTCCCCGGATGCTTTCACTGCCAAATGGTACGTATTTTGAGTTTCCACGGGAAGAACTTTCAGAGGTTGGTCTACATTACCTGCAAAATGTATACTCTTAAGTGTTTTTAGGGGCGAAGCTCCTTATAGCATCACCTGGTCGGTCGTCGCTCCGTCCGGCGTTCCCCCGCCGTCGCGTCTCCCGTATCATTCAATAGATGGCGCTGTCCCATAGAGATGCATGCAAACTGAAGTTGGGTGACGATATACTAGATGGCGCTGTCCCATAGAGATGTGTGCTATATGGCGGTTGGGTGAATGCACGCTAGATGGCGTTATAGGTGCCGCTGCTCTCAGATTGGCTGCTGCGCCCGTTATCTCTCATTCTCCTTGATCGTCGCCGTACGTGGAGGAGTGCGCTTGCCGGATCGTGCTGCTTGGCGGACCATGGACGACGAGGAGCGCCGGGTGCGGGAGGCCACTGCGTCCCGTGCTCGTCGGCAGGATCCCGAGGTGCGAGCTCGAGAGGCTGCCGCCAAGCGAGTGCAGCAGTAATCAAAACGGCTTATCGCTTTGATTACTGCTGGGCGAAACCACTGAACATTTCACGGTGTAACCATGATTGCTTCAGGAGTTTCGCCCAAGCTCTTCATCATTCACCCGTGGATATGCTGTAATATTTTGTATGGAAGAATCTGACAGCCTATGAGCGAGCTCTCGTATAAGTACTTAGCGTTTGTGTTCATTTCTCCTGCCGGAATACATATTGACTGCATTGTATACATTGACTTGGACCTACTGACCGACTGACTGAAAAACATTTATTTACAGAAGTTGTTTGCAGAGGGGGTGGGGAACGGTCCTTAAGCGGCCGCCCCGTACAAACACTAGGTGGGCTCCCACTTACGGGAGCCCATTGGCTTCGCCCGCGGCCCGGGCACGCTCGATCGAGGCCCTTTGGGCCATCAGCTCAGAGCAGCCGTGCATGAGCTGCCTCTCAGTCCACCCGGGAAGGGTTGAGTAGAGGGGGTAGATTTGGGGTATTTTGGCACGCCCACAGCATGTGGGAAATGTCAGAGGAATTGTCCTCACAGTACGGGCACTTCCCCGTGCAATCGGGGTCGAAGTGTTTTACGAAGGGCCTCACGAAGGCGAAGGAGCAAATCCTCCTTCGCCTTTACACCAAAACTTGGACCTACAGTCGACGTAAAATATTTGAGGATTTCGTGTTCTGAGAAAAAGCTTAAAGCTTCTGCAGCTTGGACAACTTCTTATTCGGGAGCTTCATAATAATAATTGTTGGGTTTAACGTCCCAAAACCAAGATATGATTGGGAGCTTCATACATAAAGGTTTTCTTTCACATGCATAACCTTTTCCATTGGATGGGAGCACTCGCTTGTAATGAACGCGACCTCGGGACCTTGGCTCGAATTCGCGCTTACGGTACAATTCTTGCGCAATAACTTCTTGCGAATACCGTCCCGTATTTCCTGCCTGCATAGGCGTGCGCAAGGTTCCCCTTCGAGGGGGGGGGGGGGCGAGGGTTCGTCGCAGCGCCCCCCCCTCCCAATTACGTCAATGTATGGTTCTGACATTGCGACCCCCCCCCCGAGTGGCAGCGCCCCCCTCCCTATAATGTCAATGTGTGGGGCTGACTTTGCGCCCCCCCCCCGTCTTGGGTGATTAGGGGAGGGTCCCCCCCCCCCCGTGCGCACGCCTACGCCTGCCTGTGCTGTGCACGAAAGACACGGTAGTGCGCGGTTTCGCTGAATACCTTCGCCAACTGCCCAGAAGTCCAAGGTAACTCAGATGCCGCGGTCTGTAAACTTTTCACGCCTATGTAAAGACGCACCGTTTGGTTCCGCTTTGCGCCCTCATAGGAACGCAGAGCCTGGAAGTGCCGCTGTGCTGAGTTAATCTCGGCTTACACTTCTACTGAACACCCTGCCCGCTAGGAACGCGTTCTCTGAAAACTTATTGGGTCGAGCTGTTTTTGGGGTGATCTATGATTCAACCGGTACTCAGTAACGTCGTGTATACCAGCGTACACTGTGCAGCATCGCAGTGTTGCGTATACGAGCCGAGAGCCCGCGTTCACAAAGCAATCTTACGCTAGAATTGTTCGCGAGAGAGAGGGAGAGCGAGAGAGAGAGAGAGAGATCGAAGGAATACAGGAAAGGCAGAGAGGTTAACTAGCATATATGTCCTGTTTACTACCCTACACTTGGTGGAGTAGAATAAGGGAGTCAAAGAGAGAGGGAGACAGAAAACTGGGGCAGCTATATACGCAGCAGTATAGTGCGAAGACTGAGGAAACAGCGGAGCGGACGGTCTTCCCCTCCTCCATTAAATCCCTCCTCCTCCCACTCATTATCACTCTTCTTCACCCTTACTTCCATTTCCCACTCACTTCTTCTTCTTCTTCAGTGGTTATTCAGGAAAGGAAAAAGGCACCTAATTTCTGTCTGCCTATAGGCGACACGGCGCAGTGCCTTGTAGGGGTGGGGTGTAAGGAGGGAATAAAAGAATAGTAGGAAAATAGAGACTGTAGTATACACGACTATGCTACGTTTAACCCTCTCCCTTCCTTCTCGCCCTCCTCACCATCACTTCTCTTTCCCGCCTCTTCGCTATACTATATACTATAATATATTATATTATACATGGCGACGCTTTGCTTTCTTTCTCTCTCTTTCTGTTTCTTTCTCCGTTTCTCTTTCTCTCTTTCTTTCACTTTCTCTCTATCTTTTTCTCGTTCTCTAGGCCATAGAAACGAAATCATATGGTTCCCATAAATGCTTGTTTTGCAAGCATGTCTCAATAGCCGAGTCGTTACGACGCTCGCCTTCGGACCGTGGGTGCGCGGGTTCGAATCCCGCCTCGCCAAGAAATTTTGTTTTTATTTATTTCTTCTCCCCCTCCCCTCAACTTCTCTTCTCCCGCCCTTCTACTGTCCTTCCTCCAACGCGTTGCTAGGCGACGCGAGATGCCGTGGCTCTATAGTTTTCTGCTAACGCCGGACGGGGTTTTGGCAAACCAACAGTGCCCACATTTCGCAACACACACGCACTGTGCGGCGTATCACAGGCGGTCGCCCGATTCCGTTGCCTTCAGCAACTGCAGGAGGGCTCGTGTGGCTTTCTGAGCTGGTGAGCTGTGAGATCAGGGTATACCATGATCTTTCCTTCAGTAAAAGGCCGATCATAAAGTCTCCTCAAGGCACACTGGAGAGTCCGGCGATGTTGGTCAAATCGGGGACAGCGGCACAAGAGGTGATAAATAGCATCTACATAGTTGCACTTATCGCACATGGATGAATCCGCCATGCCAATGCGACAGCTGAATGAGTTGATGAACGCTACACCGACCCACAGCCGACACAACATTGTAGCGTCACGTCGAGAAATCTTGGATGGCAGTTAGTTGCAGCTCTAGCACAGGGTCAAGGTTGTGTAAGCGACGATTGGAGTTTAGAGAACTTCGGCCTGTCATGATGTCAGGCATTCACGAAGGGCCGAATATCACACGCGAACGAAACGCGCTGTAAATTCGGCCCGAGCGTTCATAATCACAGAGATTTCGGTTCCTAAGCACTTTCTTTTGCAATTGGTAGTCCGGCTTCGTTAATAATGGGTGCAACGGCAGGATTGGCTGAAATTTGCAGTTAACAATTCTAGCGTAACAGGTCATTGCGAATACGGGTCCAGGACCGAATTCACAAAACTTCGCTTTCGTAAGTGCGTTTTCCTATTTGCCAGCTCGCTTCGCTAATGATATGCCCCGCATCGTGATTGGCTGAAATATTCTGTTACAAAAACATTTATCTTAAGGCGTTTTTGTGAATACGGGCCCAGGATTATAGCCCGCGCGGTACCTCAGTTTGGGGCCACAGACAATTCTGAAAAGGCTCGAATAAATCTGATGCCATGTCTCTCACATTCCTATAGAGGTGGGACATGAAAACCGGTGACTTGGGTGATCAGTAATTACGAAAGTCTTTTGCGCGAGGATTGTCCTTGAGAGAAAAGTTTGTGGTCAGTCCTGATGCTAGACTTGTATACAGCGCAGGCGGCAGGCAATGACAAAAAGCATTTATGAATTTTTTTTATTGCGATATAGACTTGCCCTTAAGACATAATACCTTGTGTTTATATGTGTATTAGACGTGTGCTGTAGGACCAGCGTTGTGTATGAAGTGAAGCAGTATCTGGAATATGTTATGATTCGGTCCTGTGTTTTTATCACGGTCTAAAAGACGCACACAGAAGGAAATGAGAGATTTAGAGATTATGAGAGAGGGAGAGAGTCAGTGCCGCGAGTTTTTTAGCCATAGCCGGAACAAGGAAAACTAAAACAGACAAATCGACGCTCAAGTCCACAAGGGCGGTCAAACGACCCAGTTTGTTTCCTCCGTTCTCAATCTTGCGTGCGTCTGTCTTGAGCGTCTTCACGGTCGACAGGAAGCCAACAATAGCTATATATTCTTTTTTTATATATCTTCGGGTCGAGACGATAAAGGTAACGGCTAAGAAATCATCACCTTCGTGTGCCGCGCTAGTGGTGACTGACAGCTGAACGCCCGATGCGCGAAATGACCGGCCAAGCGCAATGAAAGGTTCTTCTTATACACACACTGCAACAGTCTTGGAAGGTGCGGGCACCGTGAAGTTCGTTTCACTAAAACGGCGCAGCGTTGCAGCTGCTGCAGCCGTTCGGTATTGACTATTTTACGGATGAGTTTCAGCGCCGCCATATTGGGCTGTTAACCTTGTCGTTGACAACAAAACGAACGCTACGGTAGACGCATACGCATGAAGACGGCTGAGTTGGTGTATTCGACGTTTCATGACGTTGCTAATTTTACGTCACAATATAACAAGACAGAAAAAAAAACATTCGTTTAACAGCCCAAGATGGCGGGGGCTAATGTGTCTGATGTAAGATCACGGCCGCTCGATTAAAAAAGAAAAGAAAAACAGGCCCGGCTTGTTGCATCGCGCTGAAACACACGGGCACAAGCGTGAGCGCTGTGTTGACAGTTCCGTCCGCATTGACGCTAGTAGACGTACGTTCACATGCATTTAGAACAAGAGAGAGAGAAAACAGTGTTGTGGCGTGCGCCAGACGTTGTATTATTGTTGTATCCCGCCATATATGGGCATGCCGAGGAGCCGCTGCGTTTCATGGCGTCGGAAGTGCGTTCGGGCATAGTTGAGCCTTGAACTGCTCTCATATTTTCTCGCAATTCTGAGAATTCCTGACGACCACAGATCAAGCGAGACGGAGGACGTCGTCCCTCGAGATGGGGGACCATCACCCCGACGAGACCGCGGGCCCCAGCCGTCTGCCGACTGATGGACCGAAGATGGGTGACCGTGTCGTCGCAGCCGCTCGTTGCGATTCCAGCGACAGCTCATCCGTTGAAGAAATGGAGTCGGAAGCCGATTTCACGACATTCACCACCCGGCGGTTGAAAAGAAAGCTTCGAAGGACGTCAAGTTCGAGGGACTTGCAACCATCGACAGATCATGGCAAGCAGTCTTTCACAATTTCATACGTGCCTACCTCTACGACAGACAACTTGAACTCGCTTAACAGGCAGTCCTTAACGGAATATTTCGAGCGGGTCGCACCAGCGCAAGTGACTGAAATCCGCATCAATAGTAGGAAGAATATATTGTCAGTCGATGTGACAAACAAAACCATCCTCGAGAGACTGAAGGCCGTCACGCACCTGGGAAGTATCTCAGTGCGCTCGTTCCTTGCTCACGGGAAAGGAACAACGATTGGAGTCATAAATGACGTGGACATTGACATCACCGACGCTGATCTTCAGAGGCTTGTAACGTCAACAGTCAGAATCGCGACCGTCCGCCGCTTCGGGCAATCTCGATGCATTAAAATAGTCTTTGATTCTGAGTCTCTGCCTCCAAGCGTCAAGGTTGGATACGTCAGACATCCCGTGCGCCCTTTCGTGCCACGGCCCTTGCAGTGCCACAAGTGCTGCAAGTTAGGACACGTCAGCGCCGTGTGCAAAAGTGTGATAACTTGCCAGCGGTGCGGAGGACCTCATAAGATTGACGACTGTGACGCTGCAGCTCCCTTCAAGTGCCCGAACTGCTCCGGTCCGCATGACGCGACATCGAAAGATTGCCCGAAGATAAAAGAAGAAATACGCATACTGAGGAAGATGGTGAGGGACAACTCGACACACAGAGAGGCTGTCTCATCTATTCGTCGTCAGAGACGCCGTTCAAAACGCCGACGCCAACAGAACCACAGCGGCCACCGGAATGATAGATCAACTGCAGCACAAGATAAACAAATGACTACGCAGTGTAAAGCCTCTACTCCCGTCTGGTGTGCACCCCGACCGAGTGATGCACAAAAGGGGGCCGAGCCAGCGATGCAGGAAGATGCTTCAGATGCAGAGTGGCCTTCACTACCGTCTGGAGCAATAAGGACGACCACATCATGGGCTGCAACTCCAAAGGTGGCTGAAAAGGATAGGCAAAACTTTGACAAGACGCAGACTACACTGAAGAACCTGCTAAATTCCCTACGTGCCATTCTCTGCGAGCTACAGACGCCGGGCGCGAAGGCAGCAGTGCAGATCCTCAACGTGTTGGAACCGCTCCTAGTAGCGCTTCCATAGAACAACATGGCGACTTCATTCGAAGAGAGAGTACATGCATCTGCTATAATGCAGTGGAACGCAAGAGGTTTGCGAAGTAGGCTGTCTGACTTTCGGCAATGGATGCTTAAATATCAGTTTCCTGTGGTTGTTATATGTGAGCCAAACATGGTATCACCTTTTCGGATATCCGGATACGCGATACTATGGTCTCGCGACGACCGAAGTACGAGCAAAGTGATTATATGTATACGTAGTGATTTGACATACGTGAGGCATGACGTCGCTCCTCATGCTTCAAATGATTATATATGCCTGACTATGAAGCACAAGCGACGTTCGATATCTCTCATAGGTGGATATATTCCTCCCAGAAGCCGCGTTGACTGTTCTCACCTCTCGTCTGTGTTCCAAGCTTGCCCAAGCCCGCACGTTCTAGTAGGAGATTTCAATGCGCACCATCCAATGTGGGGCTCTGCTTCGATGAACACCCGCGGCAGGGACATGGCTGATTTTGTGCTAAATCGGGGCCTCATGACCATCAACAATGGATCCCCCACTTTCATTCGCGGCACATCATACAGCAGCTGCCTGGACGTTTGTTTTGTGACTAGAAATCTGCTGTCTACAACCTCTTGGTGTGTAGATGTAGAAACGCACGGAAGTGACCACCTCCCGACGTATATACAACTAAAAGGATTCCGCCGTTCATCTCCCCGTTCTGTACGAAGCGTAGACTGGCAAGGCTTCCAAGCATCTGTGGATATTCACTGTGGCAACATTCAATGTATTTCTGAAATAGAAGGCGTTATAGCGTCAGCCTTGACAGCAAATACCAGACTCATCAGTGTGTCGAAACCCAGATCGCAGGTTGACGCACAATACGAGCACCTGCGTGCAATCCGTCGCCGCGCTGAAAGAAAGTACAGGAGGACGAGATCGCCATCAGACCTGTCTACATCTCGACAAGCACAGCGACATGTACTCCGACACCTCGATAAGCTCGACAGGCAACGGTGGAGAAAGTTTTGTGGTTCTCTGGATCCCAGGAAACCCCTATCACGAATATGGCAGGTTGTACGAAGCCTTCGGACACCTACGCCGCAGTTGTTCCCTTTCCGAGGTGTGGCCCTAAAGCAAGGCCGGAGCGAAGTGGAAATAGCAGAAGAATATTGCCGATTGCTCGTAGGCTCGTCCTTCTCAACGGGATCGACGTCATATTATGCCTCACCACCATCCTGTGACGAACGTCTCGACTTGCCGTTCACTTTGCACGAGCTCGACGCTGCGATCTCAGCCTCCCGACACTCCTCCGCGCCAGGCCCTGATGGCATCACTTATTCGGCTCTCTCCCATCTCAGCCAAGAAGCACGGAAAGCTCTTTTGTCGTTCTACAATGCTACGTGGGACACGGCGAGAGTGCCGGATAATTGGAAGTGCAGCCGCATAGTGGCCCTATTGAAACCAGGCAAGTGCTCCAACGAGCTCTCTTCCTACAGACCAATCGCCTTAGCCAGTTGCGTCGGCAAGGTAATGGAACGTATGGTGCTTACAAGACTGGAATGGCTCTTGGAGAATACTTTCACCTTGCCAGATTTCATGAATGGTTTCCGCAGGGGTCGTTCATCTATAGACGGAGTTATAGACCTAGTTTCCTCTGTGGAGCAGGAAAGACAACGTCGGAGAATAGTGGGCGCAGTTTTTTTGGACATAAAAGGGGCCTACGATAACGTCCTTCATGAGGCCATTCTCGACGCGCTTGAAGACGTTGGCGTAGGGGGTCGACTTCACGCATGGATTGTCAGCTATCTCAGCGAACGTACAATTTTCATGTCGACGGCTGATGGTGACACCGGCAGGCACTACGTCAACCGTGGTGTTCCACAAGGCGCGGTCCTCAGCCCCACGTTGTTCAACATCACGCTCATTGGTCTTGGAGCGGAGCTCCCTGACAATGTTAAAATCAGCGTATATGCAGACGATATTTGCATATGGGCCTCTGGAGTAACGCGTCCACAAATGCGAGCAAGACTACAACAGGCTACGTCAATAACAGCCAAGTACTTGCGCCGTCAAGGCCTGCAACTTTCAACGGCAAAGTGTGCAGCATTGGCGTTCACAAGAAAGTCAATGACGCGGTATCCAATCTTCGCTGACGGAGCAGCGATTCCTGCTGTCACACATTACAGATATTTAGGTGTTGTTATTGACCGCAACCTATCTTGGTCGAAGCATATCACGGCGCTACGGACCAAACTGGTCAGCTTTATAGACGTGCTTCGTGTTGTAGCGGGACTAAGATGGGGCCCCTCTGAGAAAAGCCTCCTGCAGCTATACCAGGCATTGTTTGTGGGATATCTACGCTACAGCTCACCTGTGCTTTCACGTATGCGTACAACGTGCATTCGTACGTTAAAGAGCCTTCAAGCGCGAGCACTCCGGACATGCCTAGGCCTCCCGCGATGTACTACAACATCAGGCACCATTGAAGAGTCACGCACTCACCCTATAGAGACTTACACGTCTTGTGAACCTCTTCGAGTTCACCTTCGGCTGCTGACCCGGCATGCGCACCACCACCTGTCTTCACTGCAGACAAACCGACCAGGCTGCGCCTACTCAGAATGTATCAATACTCACAGGAGTATCATTCCTGCAGGTTTTGCACCAACCGTCATCCCTGAAGTGCCACTGTGGACACTGCATAAACCACTGGTGCACCTTCAAGTACCTGGGATTCCGAAGAAATCACGTGTTCCTTGTGTTGGCCTCAAGCAACTCACCTTGGCTTACTTGACTGAGCAATACAACGACACTATACACGTATACACTGATGGATCTGTGACTCCGCGCGTTTCGACTGCCGCTTTTGTGATCCCTCAACTGGATATTTCCCGGCCGTACAGGTTAGACCATAAGTCCTCATCAACAGCAGCAGAATTGGTTGCTATACGAGAAGCTGTTCGATTTGTATCCGACCAAGCTCCACGCAAATGGACAATACTCTCTGATGCGAAATCCGCATTACAAGCCCTTCATTCATGCTCACGAAAAGGACAACATTACGTATTGGCTTCCGAAATCATACAAGCATTCGATATCACGCAACGGAATGGTCACTCTATCATCTTCCAATGGGTACCTGGACACTGTGGCTTGGCAGGCAACGTGCTAGCTGATGCTGCAGCAAAAGCCGCTGCTGATAACAGCGCCGCTCTCGTAAAAATTCCATATTCGCGAAGTGACGTGAACTCTTTGCTAAGATCGCTTATGCGAGAGTTCACGACAACTTACTGGTCTAACCCAGACCATCGGCATAGGCGTTTGCGGGAAACAGACCCTCACATGACCTTTCGACTCCCGGCTAAAATTAAGCGCCGCCACGCCAGTCTGCTGCACAGGATTCGACTAGGCGTCGCCTTCACTCGACGCTACGCGCACCTTATCGGCAGTGCGGACAGCCCGAACTGTGAGCGCTGCCAAGCAGATGAAACTTTAGCCCATATATTGTGCGACTGCCCTCTGTACGTGTCCGAACGGAAGACGCTGGCTTTAACGTTGGCCGGCATCGGTGTGAACACTCTAAGTGAGACTAATCTGTTGTCCGCAATGTCCGACCAGACAGCATCACCGACTGCTACAAGAGCATTCATAGATTTTATCAAGAGTACAGGACTTGACGATAGACTTTAAGAAGACCACTGTGTTTCGTGGTTATTGTACATACGCATTACCTCTTCCTGTCCCCATCATCATCTTCATTACTCTTTTTTCCCCTTCCCCTTTTCCCCTGTGCAGAGTAGCAGGCTAGAGCGCTCAAGCTCAGGCCGACCTCTCTGCCTTCTAATAAATTTGCTCTATCTATCTTTGAACGACAATAAAGGATGACAATATCGAGTACCACGAATTTCCGTGTGACACTAGATGGCGTTAAAAGCCCTTGTGATAAAATAATATATCGTTGTTTCTGAAGAAAATAGTGCATCGTGTTGATGGCATGATCCCAAATAGTATTTGCGAAGAGTTCGAGGCTCCCCACGAAAACCCGCAGCACAAGGACACTCGCGCATTCTTTAGACCACCTTGTTGCGACTTGTCTTGTGGCGCCACAGCGGTAATAAGTTCAACTAGGCAGCTCCCTCTGTTTTCTGAGCACGCAACGGGTCGCGCTTTCTTAGCAGGGGTCTCAAACTCTTCTTGGCTTGCGGGCCGCAGTCACGAAATTTTCTTCGGCACAGTGCAGAAGGTGGGAGCGGGTGGGGAAGGGAGATTTTCATTAAAAAAAAAGGTTACCTAACGTTGTGTGTATATATATATATATATATATATATATATATATATATATATGACTGATTTCTCAAGGGGATTTGACGTCAGGTTTCGAGAAACATACCCATGCTGATAAACAGAATGACCAACAACTCGACGCCAATCCTGAAATATAGAGTTTTTGTTCCACGGTTATGTTATAACACATGGTGACTGCGTGGGGCGCCTCAGGAAAAGAAAAAAAAAGACGCTTGAGACCAGTCACGTCTGTGTAGCCTATGATGGGACGAAGACAGTCATCTGCAGGCTGGCGCGGGCCGCGCGTTTGAGACCCCTGGTCTACAGAGATCACGCGTCAGTACATCGTATTCCGCGTTCCTTACGACGTGCACGAAGACGCCACCTGTTAGCCAGGCAGGAAAGGCAAAACGCACAACGGTGCAAGAAGAAGAGGACGTGACGTTGAGAAAGAGGGTCGTTGGCGTCCAAAAAGAAAACTGCGCGGTGACTTATCCATTTACGGAGCAGAAATACATAAAGCGAATTCAGTTGAGTGTTTAATCTCTCAAGGCAACTGACATACGCTAGAGGCAACTGATATGATATATAGATACATGGTCGAAGATATTGTGAGGGCTCCGGAGCAATTTTCACCAGCTGGCACTCTCGGCAACGACGGCCGCCAAACTCAAGCGTTTCTGCGTTCCGCCTCAATAGGAATGCGTCCATGGTTGTTGCGGCCGGAAATCGAACCCGCGACCTTTCGTAATGTTTAACTTATTCTGAAATACACTTTCAAAGCATCTTCAGAAGAGCTCAAAGAATACGGCTGCAAAGAGGCCTCCTATAAAAGGATGTAGCACGCACAGAAAGTTGCGATCACGCTGTGATTCATCCCACGTTGGAATTGAAGGCAGTGAAAAGGCTGATGCCCATGCGCGCGAAGCGCGGACATGGGTTGCAAAAGTAAGAGCTCCTAAGACTTGCCAGAACAACAAAGATGTAATACGCAATCACTTCGGGGCGATCCGCAAGTTTCCATATCAAGTATGTGTAATCCACGGACTTTCTCGAGAACAAGCGACGCTGTTCCGCATAAGAACCGACTCCGCATACCCCTCGGTTTGGTCATTCAGGATTTACCATCTTATTTGGCTTTGCCCGCAGTTTGATAGGGAAAGAGCAGCGATGGTCCGCAGCTTGCATATGGATTGTCATAAGCACCGGACTTTTGAAGATGTCATTTTGCCTGAAGGGCCCGCGGTAACGAGGAGGAGCGTGCAACGAATTTTGATGGCATTCCTGTGAGACACTGTGCTGTTCAACACGTGGTGACATACCCTACAAGTCAGGAGATGCTCAGGCTGAACGTAACACTTGTCGGCCATGTAGGCCAGGCTAACTCAACCTGCTGCAACATCACAACCACCACCACCACCACCACCACCACCACCACCACCACACCACCACCACCACCACCACCACCACCAATCACGTGCAAAAGAAACAATGCGAATTTTGAAGCAAGCGCCGCAGACGAATGAAAATATACATAAAGCGCATATATTGGGGCGTTGTTTCGAGGCAAATAAAAGAAACCGCTGTCACGCCGTGTGCTTCTGGGCGCCTCGAAGGAATTGGAGAACGGTGTTCGCTATGTAGACACATATGAGGGGCCACAAGTATGCATACAACATCATAATCTTAGCCTGTAGACGGGTTGCCGACTCCCGTCTTCTGTGTACGGGGCTGTGAAAGTGCAACAGAGTTAAATGTGGCGTGACCGGCTCACATATCACTAACGCTGCCTCGAGATGCCCAGCTCTACAACCAGCGTACTTCGACGAAGAAAAGTATAGTCGCACTTCAGGAGAGGAGCTGCGAGGAGGGACGTATGGTCTATAGCCGCGAAAGGCACGTCCTTCCTGGACTATGCCCGGCCGTACGTGCGGAACGTGGTTGGTGTGTTTTACAACGTTGTATAGTGCTCCCACTACCGGCCTGCTCGAACAAGGAACTCGTTCACACGGCACGCACGTGCGTAGCTAACGTGAAGACCGAGACGAAGGGGTAAATATGCCTGTTTAACTCGTGGAAGTGCTTGGGATGGTGCTGGAAGAGTAAACAAGACTTTAAAGGAGAAACTTACTTACGTAGACGGAGCGGATACGAAATGCTAAATTAGAATGATTTATGCGTGAGTGGTGTTTGCCGGTGTTTTCAGATGGTCAAGTACACGAGATGTTTTAAAGTTTAACATGAATAATACCAAGGTGCAGATGTTAAAGGATCTAAACAACTACTGAAAAGTACAACAGCCCACGCTTCACGGCGGCGTGCCCATTGGCATATTAAAATTCGAGCGTAATTTGCCGGTCGTCACGTTTCCTGACAATATGAAATGAATATGTGTCACGTTGATCCACTTCCGAAATCGCATTTCTGCATGCAGTGCAAACGCTGTACATGTCGCGTTTCAGACAGTTACTTCCAGAAAAAGCGAAGATGCATACTTATTATTATTTGTTTACCACACAAATAAATTGTTGTACACCAATTTCAAGCGCCATCACTGGAAGACACAATTTTTTTTTCTGTAGAATACATCTCTTCGGTGTATCGCTATTGTACCAAGTTACTCTTCAAAATAATCGTTGTAACTGCGATAGATTAGGGAGAAATAAGTATATTATTTGTACGCGAGTGACCAAATGAACGCGTTTCTTACGGAAATTTATATTCTACATATTTACCGTACTGATTCAAGCACAAGCATTGCGGGCATTGCAGCCATGTGGTTGTTTCACCATCGACGAACGAATTATATACTTTACAATGGCGTCCTCTCGAGTCACATTTACAGCTTCATTATGGTACAAAAAACATAATAATTTGACTGCTTACTCTGGAAGACAAATGCAGGATTTATTAGTTTTTGTTAGTTTTCTCTTTTGTGTTCTTTTTTAATTAGCTTCAATCTTTTTCTGTCAAATGTTCTGTGTCATATTTCGGTTTCTTTCTCTTTTCACGCTACTCTACGGTGTTCAGCTTCCGTACGTGTTGGGCCAAACTGATTTTTGTCAGAAAATCTTAGTCTTATATTTGTTATTAGACAGCTGTTTTGTTATTGGTATACTGTTTAATTGTATATATTTTTATATTACGATGCAACTTGTAATGTAAGTTGACGTGTCCTATGTCACTTGTTCCTCCGCCACAATGTGTAGTCGCGCTAGTGACATCTAATCACTTAATTCAGTGCAGCTGGACATGTAATTTTCTGTAGCTCTCGGGGTCCTGAGGCACCTTCGAATAGTCTATGAACGCTATGCAAGTGGGACACCCAATGTTTGCAGTTGGAAAATAAAGACCTTAATCGGCTCGATATGAAATGCTGATCATGCTAATGTCCCAATGTCGCGATGAATCAAACACTCTTAACATTTACGGCGCCCTAAAGTTTAACGTCAATGTTAGAACGCTCAAGAAACGACGCAGAAATGAAAACAATGAGCACTTCATCCCTCCCTCCTAGTTTGTTGCTGATACAGCTCTCACGGAACTATACAGACGCACAACGGACGCGCCTGATTAGTCGTTACGTCTAGAGACCCCTATAAGAGAAATAACACTCACGCAGGCACGCACGCACACGCACGCGCACGCGCACACACACACACACACACACACACACACACACACACACACACACACACACACACACACACACACACACACACACACACACACACACACACACACACACACACACACACACACACACACACACACACACACACACACACACACACACACACACACACACACACCTAATTTCTTGCAATGCGACATAGAGTGAGGAATTTCGTATCGGATGCGAACGAGTTCCGCAAAACGAGGACAAGTTTGTTTATATATACGCTGACGCAATTGGAGCGTGCGGCGAGGAAGGAAAAGAAATAGGTGAAGACGATCCGCGGAGCCCAGCTATCGAAACGGGTAAGAGATGCCTACGAGAGAGCGCAGCAGGCCGGCAGCGTCGCTGGATGCGACCCGTTCGCCGCCTCTCAGACGGAACTGCTACGCGAGACAGGTACGGGACAGCCCGGAGGGAGGCCGAAAGTGGCCGCCGGAAAGACCTGACAGGCAGCCGGTCTCAATTATATAAGATCAAAATAAACGAGGACAAAAAAAAGCCGGAGGAAGAGGTTAGGGAAGCGGCTGATTGCACGAGCCCTACCAAGCCTTATCCCGCTACCGGAACTGGGCGAGTATTCTAGCTGCTGTCGCCGCAAGTGATGTGCCGTCGTGATAAACGTAACTCGCCTGACGATAAGCGAGCGAAGACCTTTTTCATTAACTTGTTATCTTTCTCTCCCTCTCTGCCATTCAAGTTGCGAAGTATAGCTGCGATTACACGTAGTATCCAAACACCAACTTGTTTGTTCCTGATTAATCGAAACCCCCGAAAAAATACTTCTGGAGGTACTTGAAGAAGCCTCGGAGCTTAAGCGTTGTTATTTTATTTTTTTCAAGTTCGGAGGGTAAACTTTAACCGGCAAGCTGCGGATGTCGGCGAGAGTTCTATACGAAGCATGCGCCCGGCGTTCCTCTTTAGCCTGCAAAGTGGGGCGCTGATTATCTCCGCCGAGTTGCGTATTTGAGTCTACGTGCACGCTTCGGCGCTCGGTATCGTTGTTTTGAATCTCGGAACTCGTTTCTAATATAGGTTCCGATTCGTGACAACCGAGAGGTTACGTAAGAAAGGCGCGGTATGGCCTTTTTTTTTTTTTCGAAGGCATGAAAACTTGGATTGAAAACAAGCGCTAGGCACATCCAGCTGCCTAAAGGAGCGTGGAGCATCGCTGTTTGAGATTACACTGCTATAAAAAGTACACAGCGTTAACAAGTTCACATTCACAATGCGTTCTTGCAATCCCGTCTGAACTTGGCCGGTAGTATTCGCTATTATGTCAAGCATTGCAGGATGAGCTTCAATTTTGCACGAGCAATACTAGCATAGTATATTTTCAGCGAATAAAGAGGCCGAAGTTTTTAAGTTTTCGATTCTTAAGCGCAATTTTGCAATAATTGCGACGTCATGGCTGCTTGGCATATTTCAAACACTTTTCGCGTGAAAGCTCCGAATACGGGGTTGTTACGCATATTGGTTGGAAATTGGTTGTTATGCATATTGAAATCAATTTCACAAATTTATTCTCACACAGAGAATAGCCCTCAGTGCGACACAACGTTATGCCGTTCCCCACAGCCCACTGCCGGATAATTCTTGGCAAAATATGCACGGATCGCAACAACTACCTTCGTTCCCCGTCCATACATTTAGAATCAATCTGAGTACTTAAGTTCCGTGCGTGATTGGCCATCACTTCGACGATGTTTCGCTGCCACGCAGATGGCTATACGTGAGTGGTCAGCACCCGAACGACAAAAACACACACGTATGGATATCATTTCACAAATACGAACCTTACTTTTTGTTGCGAGTCATGCGGAAAGCCATGAAGCTGATAAAATGTACTTTGGATTTGTCGGTGTGGCCACCCGAGCAACCTGGCGAGAAAGAAATATCAAAGCCTGTATTCAAAGCAAAGCAAATGATATTACAGATAGCAATTTTTAATAATAACCCCGGAGATAAGCAAACAAAGCAAAGCAACGCAAGCAAGCAAGCAAACAAAGAAGCAAAGACACGAAGGCAATGACATTATTGAAATGACACGTGCACTCAAAATATACGTGCGCTCCCGAGCAGCGATATTTTGCCCCGTACGCCGACAAACAATATAAAGTACGAAAAGGACTCAAAGTTTCACGGAATTGTCAAGGAATTATTTCGTCTTCCGAATTAACTGTTGCGCAATCGTGAATGGCCGTCAGGCATTTTCAAGCTGTTTGGAACAGCTTTTCAATTTTTCTACTGCAGAAAAAAAGTGATCCCTGTTATAGTCCCGCCGGCTTCCCGATATTTCCAACAGAATAGGACTGATTGAAATCTTTCTCTTGCGAAAGAATCGTAGCGTGGTACGTTTTTGTGAATGTGGGCCGTGATTCAGATCTTTCTTTCTTTCTTTCTTTCTTTCTTTCTTTCTTTCTTTCTTTCTTTCTTTCTTTCTTTCTTTCTTTCTTTTTATTTCTTTCTTTCTTTCTTTCTTTCTTCCTTCCTTCCTTCCTCCTCCTTCCTTCCCTTCCTTCCTTCCTTCCTTCTTCCTTCCTTCCTCCTTCCTTCTTCTTTCTCTTTCTTTTCTTTCTTTTCTTTCTTTCTTTTAATGACCAGGAAGAACCCGAAGTGAACCAATTTACGAACTAAACCCATAAATGTTCATTAAGAAGCGCGGCGGGCCTGCGCCTGATGCCGTAAATAAACCCGCGCCGTACACGCATAATAAGCGTAATCGCTGCGAGGCAAGACGTAGACACAAACTTACGTAATTATGTCGTCTTTCCGGTCGCTGCGCGCGAACGTCACTCCTATTTTGGTCGGGTTCGTCGACAATACTATGCACAACGCAACTCGTTAACCAATAATGCAGGACGCTCAAATGAAAGAAAAAACTCGTAAAAGAAAGGCATAAAATGCGTCGGAAATTGACTGCCTGTGGAAGCTTACGAATAGCCGCGAAGGTTTTCCTCAATCGCTAAGAGAACGCCGCAACTGCGGCTACCAGAAATAGTCCCCATTCTGGACCGAAGCGGAAATGGAAATTGAAATGGAAATGGAAACGTCATATAGAGGGAAATTAGAGCGCAGATCATCTTGGCCCCTTGTACTTTGCGTACGCTTATATTTAGAAACCTTAATGATCGATTCTATCAGTAGAAAGGTGATTGACGCAGCCGATAATTTAGAGTAATCGTTGCGCTCACTTGCACGCTTTGGATTAGCGGCTATCTATGAGTCTCTGTTAGTGAGGTCGCGGGTTTAATCCCTTGTCTGTGAGTTCGCATTCTGATAGCGGGCGCAAAGAAGGCGAGGGCGTACGCCTAGGTGTCATAGTGGTTACGGTGCTCGGCTGCTGAGCCGAAGGTCGCGGGTTCGATCCCGGCCGCGGCGGTCGCATTTCGATGAGGGCGAAATGCTGGAGGCTCGTGTACTGTGCGATGTCTAGTGCATGCGTTAAAGAACACCAGAGGGTCGAAATTTCCGCAGCCCTCGCCTACGGTGTGCCTCATAATCATACCGTGGTTTTGGTACGCAAAACCCTAGTTATTATCTTTAGAACGAGAAGACGCGCGTGAATTGATATTTGCTTGCGTGCCGAATAGCTGCATAGACGTCCCACAATAATCTTGAACAATCTGTTGCTACGGCGACCCTCATACACCAAGCCCGACTTTGTAGTGTTGAACTCAGTCAAAAAAAAACCTTGAATAATAATAATTGTTGGGGTTTAAAGGGACTGTCTACCGCTCGGAAAATTTTTTTTTGATTGTGGTGAAAATGAGAAGATCGTTCGTCACATCGGCGGCAACGAGCGCGCTTTCGTCCCATAAAAAAAGAATTATAATTTTAATCTGATGTTGAAAACCGTGAAAGAATGACCGCTAGCGTCACCCAACAGCAAAGTGGTCGCAATTCCCGCAATCTATATATGTGTGACAGACTATCCACGCAGGTGGACTTATTTTGCTTAAAAACAAACATGTAGAACTTGAGAGTGTATTTTCCGCTCTTGAAACAGCTTTCGATTGCGTCAAAAAGTAATTTTTGCAGTATTTTTTTATCGATCCCCCGACCTGCCAAAACAACCTTGAAATGAGAATTGACTATACGTGTGGCTGCCTTGCTATGTCTGACGAACGAAAGCACGGTCTTGTACACATGAGTACAAGTTCGTCGAGACTACAACGGTGACACACTGGTTATAAAGCTTGTACATACATAGAGATGCACGACCTTTTGAAACCGGGGATCGGTGTCGGTGACGCATCGGATCCGCGTATCGTGCTTCGACCACCATGTTAGCAGGAGCCCACAATGACGAAAGTTGGTTGCCGCGAAAACGATCTTTTCCGATTGATGAAAATATCAACGACCGAAACAATGATATTGACAAAGGAATAAATTCTTATGAGGGGAGATAACGATGACGTAAGAGGCAGATGACATGTACCGCATTGAAGTTCTCTATCAGTCGCAAATATGTTTATATGCGAGGTTTGCCCAGGCGCACGTACGATGACTGGATGGACAGATGCAATGACCGACAGCGTACGGTGACTCTATCGTGCACGTAGCATTCTCGGCTAGAGAATATTGCGGTTAATGCACTGTCGCTTTATTATATTACAACACATTTTCTGTTGTCGCGAAGCACGCAGGATTCCATCGCATGACACGTTACAACATAAAGACTGTCGTAATCGGTGGTCAATGGTCCTAAATTTTGTTAAATATAAAGAGTGTTAATTTCCCGCAGATGTAATCGTTCGCGCTCCCATGTGACAACTAATAACATTCTCATCGACACCATAGACTCAGCTAAGTACCTGTAGACGTTAGCGCGTCACATATACGAGCTAAACATGGTACCCGAATGTGTCTACCATTACATCGACTGCTTGCAAAACCTATGAAGCTATACATGCTATAAACTTATCGGTGATGAGACTAGCGCTTAGCAAGAGCTTCGTGTTAGAGCAGTGCGCTCTCCGAAAACAGCAAGAAAATAGAAACGACAAATAAATAAAAAATAAAAGCGACTTCGTCTGTGCCGTTTTGCAAGAGCGCCCCGCTGTGAGGAATGGAAGTCGGCCATGGACCGCCTCCTACTGTCGTGTCCTGTTTCGTGCAGTGAAAGAGGCTTCCGTGCGAGAGCCGAAACGTCACTTTCTTGTTAGAATTTTTAAACTGCACTCAGTCGGCGTGCATGTTCCCTTTCCTTAACCCGAATCTCTTCAGTCAGACGGCTTCCGTGAAACCAATGATCAGCACGCAACATGAGTAATTCATAAATATTACTATTACACCTCAATAATGCGCACAAGTGTTTCTTTCCCGCTGTCGAAGACGGCCTGCAATAACTCCAATATTCATGCACAATAAGAAGCAGTATGTAGCCGCTGTGCAAAAGGCTGGAAATCATACAACAACAACAACAACAGCAACGATAAGATGCAATAATTAAATAAAAGAAATGGGAGGGAAGGTTGGAAATGGGAACTTTGCGGTAGACAGTGCAGTGTTCGGTGTTCCAAAGGTTGCCAAGGGGAATCAGATCGTGGCGATCACCATACCGTCCATCAACGAACGAGCTTCAACAAGCGGCGTGATTACGACGGTAATTAAGCTTTATGTATGAGCTGTAACCCTCTCTAAGTCTACAGAACATGAAGGTAAAATGAATGAGGTAACTGACGCGACGGAGACCTCTGACTGTTTCGGTCAGCCAAACGAATCGATGCGTAATACTTGTTACGTGAGAGAGAACCGAGCGCGAAGCTACGTCGCTAGTGCATGTGGAACGACGAGGAAAGGAAGAGAGAGAGAGGAAAAGAAAGGAAGAGAGAGAGGAGGAGACGGACAGGGAGAAAGAGACGAGAGAAAAGAAGCGGAAAATCTACTTCAGCGCCACCGCTGTTGCGTCGCCTGCGCGCGGCGCGTGGAGCAGTCGAGCGCGTGGGCCAGTGTGTCGTCTGCTCTCGTTGTGGATTGGCTTGGATTTCAAAACGTCGCAGCTGCTGCGAAGGCAAGTGCTGCTGTGCTTGTGTGTGTTTCGTTCCTCGTTTGTGGTCGAGCGTGCAAAAGGATTAGCTCCTGCCCGCTATCTTTGAGCCGATCCAGAAGGTGCTCCCGGCATGCTGCTGCTTGGTGTTGTTCCCTGAGGCCGACCTTCCCATGTCGCGCCGATACACGAATGCCAACCGTACCAACGCGCGCGCCTCTCTTTGCGGTAGAGAGCCGGACGTTTTTTGTAATGAAGTGGCCGCTGTTTCCTGCGAAGCATAATAGCTGAATGCGTTGAAAGAAAAGATAATAAGAAAAGAATGCGAACAACCGCTCTTTTTCTTTGTTTCTTTCTTGCATATTGTAAAGCTTTGCATGCAATCCGAAGCGGTGCACTGTGTCGTCGGAATTGGTTCAGTGTTCTTCCGTTACGCATATCGGCGGTAAAAAAGAAATCCACACGTGGAATCCTCAAAACCCGGTTGCAAAGGATCCTTACAACATTCGCATCTCTGCATTGAAACAGTCTACATATGTCAATGCAGAAGGGAATAACATGAATACATGATCACTCGATTACATGCTCGGCCATTAATTGACCCTGCGGTTTCGTTCGTCTCTGCATCTTAAGTAGTGTCCACAGTGCGTCACCTTTAGTAACTGGCTGAAGTGCAAATTGCATAATTCTGCGTTCCCGGTAAGCGGCAGTTCCTGGCTGGTCACTATGTGCGATTGGTTTGAAAAAAAAATTATAATTTGCATAAAAAGATGCCTTTTAACGAAAAAATGTTCAAGAGAAATTAAACTATTTTTTATAACATTTTTTTCATGCGGTCGTGCGGCCTAACCGGTGCTCAGAGACGCGACTGTCTGTGGCTGTCATGAAGTGTTGTGTAGTAATCTTGCAGGGGCGCATTGTCTACAGCGAGTTTATTATGACATCTACGCTCATGTACCTAATTGAGCAAAGCAAACATCGCCGTCGACTATAGGCTTCGATAATATTTGTGTCATTCGAAGGACAACGATGCTTTCGTATGCAATGGCCGCTTGCCCAGTGCGCTTGTGAGATCTAATTTAGGTGACACACAAAACTGTAATTTCAACATCGAGCAACTTTTTGTCACCAGGCTTGGCAAAATGGCCAGCTTGTAGAATGAAGGGGACCTTCGATCAACATGGTGGCAGCCATGTAAGACGTCATGAATCGCTTAGTTCGTGCCGCAGGCGGCGAATGTTTGTTACGTATCGCTTGTGTCTTCCGCGCTCTTTTGTTTGTTTTAAGCCGGACTACCTATGCTGTGTTTTGTCCACAAAATATAGAAGGTGCAGCGGGCATCTTATGTGATGCCGACGTCTCCTACGCCCACATTTAATCTTTAAAAATTTTGCGGTTAAGTGTTTAGAACTTGCTGACTAATCCCCAGTCTTGCATGTAGAAACTTATGACAACGAATATACTTTCAATGTCCGCTGTGCGAATCCAAATTACTTTTAGTCAGGGGCGTAGCCAGAAATTTTTTTCGGGGGGGGTTCAACCATACTTTATGTATGTCCGTGCGTGCGTTTGTATGTGCGCGTGTATATATACGCAAGCAAAACTGAAAAATTTCGGGGGGGGTTTGAACCCCCCCAACCCCCCCTTGGCTACGCCCCTGCTTTTAGTTAAACGAAGCCAGCAGCTTTGAAAGTTATGGAAACCTAAAACGCGAGATAGACAGATAGAGAGAGAGAAATAAAGGGGATGGGAAAGGCAGACATGTTAACCAGCGGGTCAAATATAGCTTAATATAGTACACTGGGGAACAGGGGAGGGAGGGATTGAAAGAACCTTTGCGATTGTGCTCGCTACAATTTACAAAGACAATAGCTCGCAATAGCACAAGCTCGCTTTGTTTAGAGACCTTCATCAGAGGAAACCATTTTGAGAAATGCCGAGCTCGTGAATCATCGCAGCTGAGGGTGACGAAAGTATGCACTTCTGCAGCGTTTAAGGCCAACAGGCATGTAGAAGCAACTGTATAGCCTGTATTGGTTTTGTATTCTGTGTTAAACAAGTGTTTCTGCGCAGTCACATACAGCTGCAATAGTGACTGAATGTGACAGCGTGTTTGTGTTCCATCGATATTCGAAGTATGTGCTAACCAACCAAGGACATGTCTGAATGCATCCTGCGGAGTCGCTTTGGCATGCTTACCGCGTACGCGGGCGGGAATCTAAGAGGAAGCTTCTGGATGCGAGTTGCACTGCTTGCGTCGTGTCGCAAGCGTCCGGAGTCGTACACGCACAGCGCGACCAGAAAAAAGCAACACAAGATACGCGAGTCGCATATGAGGAAG
>NC_051178.1:137293074-137295574 GCF_013339695.2 Rhipicephalus sanguineus
AAGAAGATTTTCTCTCGTGAGAACTGTAGCTAGTCGTTGGTTAGTTGTTTTCCTGTTACCCCGTTCCCTGGATGATGACTGGCCAGCACGTATACGCGGCCTCACGAAACGTGGTATGCCGCGCACTGCGAGCACCTCTGCCAGTGGGGCACCACTCTGCGGGTATTTCAGATGCGCAACCACATGCCTAAGAAGTAGTAGGGTTAGGTCTGGGAGATCAAGGCTTGTTGAGTGAAAGTTGTGGTACCTCTAAATTTTTCTCACCTAGCTCAGTCTTTTACGTGCTTTTGTCCACTGTCTGCATTCCAGCTGACCCATACGAATTTGTCACTTTTCTATCTATCTATCTATCTATCTATCTATCTATCTATCTATCTATCTATCTATCTATCTATCTATCTATCTATCTATCTATCTATCTATCTATCTATCTATCTATCTATCTATCTATCTATCTATCTATCTATCTATCTATCTATCTATCTATCTATCTGTCTGTCTGTCTGTCTGTCTGTCTGTCTGTCTGTCTGTCTGTCTGTCTGTCTGTCTGTCTGTCTGTCTGTCTGTCTGTCTGTCTGTCTGTCTGTCTGTCTTAACTAAATCTAATTCCCTTTCTACTCATAACTAAACCAACATACATTGAAGCCACGAGAGGCACAGGGGACATTATTAGCTGTTTTTAACTCTATTCTAGTAATTATGACATAAATAGAAAGGTATCAAAGTCGATGAACAATCAACTTGCCGCCGGTGGGGATCGAACCTACAACCTTCGGATAACGCGTCTGATACTGTCCTTTCTACTTGACATTTTGAAAAACAAACTTTGCCACATTGACGTGACTGCCTAATGGTCGGCATAGCGAGAAGCAATGTACAGATAGAAAAGTAGACTAAGCTGGGAGTTGATTGCCAGTAAGCGACCACACAGAAGCTCGTGTGTTTTGTTACAAATGTTTGTTAACTTGTAATCATTAGCTGTAACGGACTGTGGCTAAGCCTGTCAGATGTAACTTATGTACAATGCTTTGCTTCCATGTGCCTGTGGCGTTGAACTTACAGGTTGCTTTTAAAAACAAATGAAGTAAGCCCATAACAACATTCCGGCGAAGGAAAAGAGACCGAGGAGAAAAGTGATCACTTTACGATCTTGACCTTGGCAGTTACAGCGACCGACAAGCGCTCGCAAATCAGGTTCCCATGGAAAGCGCTGGCAATTTCTGTGCGACATTAATTCTTCTTTTAATCAATCCTGTTTGATCACGTTCTCCGCGCATATCAGCTAACGACTCGTGACGTGTCATACTCTTCTTTAGTTTTTGTTGCGAACCGGGTATCATTAGCTAGAGCTGTGAACTGCCAAAGTCAACGAACTGTCTCAGCGAACGAAACCCGCGCGTTATTTTTCATTGCCATGTCACTCATCTTGACATCGTTGCTATTTTCCTCTCTTTCGCAATCCCTCATTCCTCCGACATAATATTAGAGGTGGACGAGAACGCTGTCTCTCTCTCTCTCGCTCGCTCTCTCATGTTTAGAGCCCTACTAACGCATTCGCTCGCGTTCTTTGTCCCCTTATACACATTCTTGGCTAATTCGCTGCGACGCAATCACATTAATAGCGCCATAGCCGTCTAATAGTCAGCAGCAGGGAGGCCAGGGCGCCTTGACCCCCCCCCCCCCCAATCTCCTCCAAGGCTCGTCAGGAGGGCGCGAATTCGGCCTTATAACGCATATTATTTTAAATGAAGCTCACGGAAGCACATATTTGATCAGGACGTCTTGTGGGGCTAGTTGGCTCATTCTATGCAGGAAAATAATTGCGCGAAACTTGAAAAGGACACCACAAAGAAGACACACGAACAGATCGAGCTAACAGATTGCGCTCGATCTGTTCGTGTGTCTTTTTTGTGATGTTCTTTTCAAGTTTCGCGCAATTATTTTCCTGCATGGAAGCTCATATATGTGTTCACCTTGAAATGACGACGAAGAACTCTAAACCGTTTTAATTAAAAAGCGCTAACGGTACCGCAAGCAGGAGAGGTACTACATGCAGGTTGACTTTGGTGAAACTGTTTGTGTGGCCAACTGCTTTGCATACCAGCTTAGTAAAGCGTTTGGCTGTAGTCCCTGTGTACGCTCTGACGGAGATAAACCTGTAGGTACTGTACTAAAATACTGCCCGCGGGTCTAGAATGTAACACCTTTAAACGGGACGCCTCATTAGTTCTGGGTCACAAGGAGCGTATGGGAACAGGGCCGCCGCTATAGTACCCAATCTAAACGTAATAAGTGGCGCAGCGTGAGCTAAAATTTACATAGCACGTATCACGTAGTACATGAACGCGCAAACACGGTTAGGTTATCAGCGAACACTACACACGTTTCTTAGAGAGGCGCTAGCGCTCAGGGTGATTAAATGGCTTCGGGCACGCCCTGCTCTTTACTTCTTTTTTCGTATACATATACAGAGTGTTCCATTGTTCTACAGCTGGATGAT
>NC_051178.1:137305574-137384071 GCF_013339695.2 Rhipicephalus sanguineus
TCGTGATCATGGTGACGAGGGGTCCACGTGTAGTGAAGTATGTGGTATAGTAGAGCTGTTGGAATTCGTAGATGCCTCGGTCATTTCGTCGACAAATTGTCTGTCGACAGAGCCGGCGACATGTCGGAACCTGAAGCCACCCTTCGCGTTGGTGAGGTATAGGCCGTCGAGGCTGGTAGGCCTGGATAGTGCTACGTAGACCAACATCAGTGGCTGGTGTTTGTCGTATTCGTAGACTACGTGGGTGTATGTGTCCTACGTAGCCTAGTCCACAAAGCAGCTGTCAATCAATCTGGCATCATCCTCGGTCAGCATGAGGCCATCGCCCAGCCTCGTAAGAAATGAAGAGGAGACTGCGTCGTTCTGGCGGACGAAGTGCACTTTACGGTGCGGTGATGTGGATATCATGTGTAACTTTCGTCAATGTATTCCTCTGGGGTCGAGGAATGCTTCAATATATCTTGCTCAATCATAGAAATACAAATGTAATCTTTATTAGACTGCTATAAAAGCGGAGCCAACACTGGAACTACAGACGTTAATCTGATATGGCGCCTGCATCGTAGGAGTACACATCGTAGGAGTATCATGTAGTGTTTATTGCGTTCTTTTAAAATTAGGCAGCCAGCACCAGAACCACAATTGACGTTGCACCGATATAACGCCTGCGTATGCTGTTTTTTCAAACCAGTTTAGAGACCTGGCGTGGCTCCGTGGTAGAATATCTGATTGCCACGCAGAATGCTTGGGTTCGATTCCGGCTGGGATCCTAATTTTCATTTTTTCCATTCGTTGAGTCAACGCTGCCGATGTTGGTTTTCCTTAACGCTCTAGCATTTAAGTTACCAATGTCTGTTCTCGCTGTTCCTGGGTAGATATAAACTGTCAATCACCTGTGGCGCATACCCGTACACCGCGGCCCGTGGTAAACGGGTATGTGACACACGTGTCTAGTGGAAAGGGTTTGACGACGTACGCGACAGGATTTTAATGTTATTCATGTACTGAACCGGCAATCATATTCGTCAAATACTCTTAACCTCCCATGCAAATTTTGGTCCACACCAAGTTAAGGAGGCGATCATGAGAGCACCCAGACGTAGGCGGCTAGATAGATAGATAGATAGATAGATAGATACGTAGATAGAAACGCTCAAAGTGCCAGAGGTTCGCTAAGAAATGCATCGCATTTAAAAATTGCGTAAACAGTGCTAACAGGCCTTAGTCAGGCTGGCCTTCCTGGTGCCTTTTACGATACGCCATGCACAACAGCTATGCGCGCACACACACACACACACACACACACACACACACACACACACACACACACACACACACACACACACACACACAAAGTATAGTTTTCTGCGCGGAAGAGGAAGTACTGATAGAGGTCATACACGTATGCAGGAACAAAGGGCAAATGTACATCACGTTATACCTGCAAGTTTACACAAGGTAAACGCTTGCAGTGTGCGCCCGCGTTACCATATAAAGGCAATAGAATATGGTTGTTACTACCCGCACGGGACAAGCCAAGGTCAGCATTCGATGCATCCGCAGACGGCTCGCGAAACCCAAACACATCTCTGGCGCCGCGCACATCCGTCGGGTTTGTTTAAACATGCACACACGCGTGTCGTGTTCGCAGCTAGACACGTTTACATTGCGTGATGTCGGTGTGGCTTCGCTACCCTGTATAGTCAAAAGCTGAACACGCCTCTGTTGGCTTCCGTCGCTTAAATCGGTTACGGATCGCGAGCCATCTGGGATCATTTCCAGTGGCTACGTCACTGGTGGCAGTTGCGGTGGTGCTTAACTACATGCAAGGGGAACCCGGGTCCCCAAGGCCAACGAGGTACGCAAGGACCGCACCCTTGACGGCAGTCGGACACTTTTTTGCTATACATGGTCGTCGTACATGGAACGAATGTTAATCGCGCAGCCGTTTCGTTCGGCTCACCTGCAGTCGAAGCCCGACGCGATCTTATACAGACCTCCCCAATTAAAAGCTAGCTAATTGACTATACCGTCTAAGTGGAACAGGGACACCACCCCACTGCGCCGCCTTGTAATTTTCTGTGCGTACTAATGATCATTCTGATGCCTCTTTTGTTTTGATTATTTCATCGAGATATTACAGCCTTTCCATAATGTCGTCTCAGTGACTATATAACTATTAAGCGAAAATGTCTCTGCAATACGATGTCCTGTTTATCTCATTACCACGTGAAAATTGCAAACGAAATTGGGCAGACGCAGATTTTCTTCAGCGCTTGCAATGAGGACACGCCCACACGTACACGCCCACACAGTTGGGTTCTTAAAAGGCCGCTGCGTTTTCGTCTTGGGTCTCTTAAGCCGGGGAGTCACAAGGCATACCCACTTGAAGGAATTGTGTGGGCGAAACCATTATCGAAGTTTGTGCCACCGAACATACGTTAAAAATGCGCTTTCACTCCACTTTTTGAATTACAGTCCTGGAAATAATACGTGAAGCCGCTGTCATCCTGAAATTCCGTTGCAAGTGCATCAGCCTTGTGAGCAGCCCGGGTGCAATTTTCAAGCTGCACTATGTGCCGGAAAGGAATTAACTTTGTAATTAACTTTAGTAGTTATTCAATTATGCATTTCGGTTGCACGAGTTACATACCAACTTTTTTTGAGTAATTGAGCCATCTGCCACAGGTGATCTTCAAAATTTGTTGGCATGCAGTCTTCGTAGGAACTACTTCGTAGGAATACTGGCCCAGTTTATTATACATGAATGCGTCATTGCAATGTCGCTCTCGTCATCCGACGTAACATGCGGGACGTCATAGGCGTGCGCAGGGTTCCCCATTAGGAGGGCGAAGTCCCACCACGGCGCCCCCACCCCCCTCTCCGTTGGTTTCGTTCGACGGGAGCTTCACAGTGGATTCAGAAATGAAAATAAGGCGATGACGTGCGTCCCACAACGACCTGCCTTCGGTCCCCGGCTTTCCGGGGCGGGGGGAGGGGGGAGGGGGAATGCAACATCAGTGATCCTCGGCCGCTGTTATTGTCAAAAAATTGCATGACCATAACCTTGCACTTTAAACAACTACGGGACAGGTCCGACTAAGTAAAGATATGGGGCTGACTGTCCCCCCACCCCCACCTCTTCAGATGATTAGGGGGGGGGGGGGCCTCGTGCGTACGCCTATGCCGGACGTATCATTCATGCAAACCTCTTTTTCATTAAATACTATCTCTCTTCTTTCTCTCTAGCTCCAAGTTACGTGCAAATCTGAGACGTGTACAACCACTCAGTCGTTGCATTTACTCCAAACACTCGCGCATTACGCGAAGCTATCGGGCCTGTACAAACACGTCACCAGCGAGTTATAGCCAAGCGAATATATATAAGCGAGCGCTCCCCACTTGGAGGGATTACGCATTGTAACATAACGACCCATCGAACAAAGAAGAAATAAAAAAGACTGTTCGTGACAGCGCACGCAAGACGTTACGCGTGCTATCCCTTCGAACGACGTGGTTCGATCGTCCCACGGGTATTGAGAGAGCTCCGCACGGCGCAAGCGCATAGCGTGGTCCGCGCGCTCTACGACGCCCCGCTGTCACGCCCAGTCACGCCTCGCAATCCGAAACGTCGGACGCCAGCGGTCTCTCAGCGCAGCGCTAGGCCGGCAGCAAGCGCGGTCCACTCGCGCTGTCCAGCGGCTGAAGGGTCGCCTGACCGAGTTTCCATTGTCATCGCGGCGGCCCTGCGGTGCGTTGACCTCGTCCAGCTCGACGTCGAGGCTGCTAGCTGCCAACCGCTCGCTCGCGGCTGTAACGTCCGTAGTATACCGTGAAAACTCGCATGTAGTGCAACCAAGGGCGTAGCCATTCACTTTTCCCGCGGTTTCAACCTTGCTTTATGTATGTTCGTGTGTTTGTATGTGTGAGTGCAATATACACATGCAAAGTTGAAATTTTGCGGGGGAAACGGGAGGCACCCCCCCCCCCCTATCTCTCTCTCTCCGGCTTCGCCAGTGAATGCAACGATAAATGCTAGCGATGGAAAATGCAGTGGAGGCACGTCACTCGCTGTTTATGAGGGGCCACATGTCGTCTGTTCCTATTTATTGCTTGTCAAGCGATAGTAAAAATTCGGTTGTTTGTCAAAGCTGTGTCTGCGTGCTTCATTCCGTTGTCCCGTCTTCGCGCACTGTTTCACGCTCAGAATGCAACGACGTTTGCATACCCTTTCTTTCTAAACATCAAGGTAGAACATTCGAAATGTAATCTAGGCCGCCTGTTACGTCTTTCTAGCGTGGGCTTACCGTGATTCACTGATTCCGGTTTCAACAGCATCGATTGTACTCGTCGGAGGAGCTGTAAGAAGAGGCGTTGTAGGAAACTTGGTGACGATGTCGAAAACTTACGAAACGTTATAGTGGTTAACCTGTCTCAAGAGAAGCAACTGAAATAGGCCATGGAACCGCCTATGCACTGCCGATGAGTTGAATCAACCGTGCTCTACAAAGTTGCTCGCGCAAATCTGCAAGAAAGCACTCCGAAAACCGTAGCTCTATAGCATACGTTGGCTTCGGCATTCTGGAGTGAGGAGGACACGAGTCAGCCGTACTATGTCCAGCGGGCGATTCTCGTATGGAGGTTGAAAACCTATCGGCGCTGCAACCAACGAAAGCCCACAGGAATCGTTGAAGGTCGACTTGCTGTGTGGCGTCAGATGCGTACGTGAATTGTGAATGAGCTGGGAATGTACTTACGTGGCACGAATGAACGTTAAGGATGCAATGTTGTCGCAGTACGCACGAACGACACTAGCGTTTAGTTTTCCTTCAGCGTTCCATAGAGGCCACATCGCATTACACTCGTGTTCGCGTAACACACGGTGTTTTACGGTATACTGTAACTTCGTCGTTCCGATGTGGGACGGCGTATACCTCCGCTCTTCGGCCCGCAGGCGCCACCATAGGGGTTCCTATATATGCATGCCCCATTCTCCGCGGCATGCATGGCGCGCATTTCGGCGGGACCAGCGCAGATATACGCGTGTGAGGATTATGATGATGCGAAGGACGCATTGTTCTGAACATTGTCTAACGAAAGGACACACACACAGGCACAATCACGGCCATCGCTGCATAACGATGTTACAGAGAGGGAGAGCTCTGCCGTCTTGTCACGGCGGTATATTACTGCCCGGTGGTGAGGCTAAACTGAACTCTCGCTGAGAGCCCGCGCAAACGACGGCGGCCGCATTCCGATGGGAATACAATGAAAGAACGCTGTGAGCGAGCACCGGAGATTTCGGGCACGTTAAGGAACTCCGCATGGTGGTCGCGAAATCGGTCGCGGGAACGCGCAGTGCCACATTTTAGCGCAGTAAATTCACTCTATAACGACGCGGACGTCAGATCGAAATCGCTCGCTTTGCAGAAGACTTGGCTGACTGCGGCAATTCGCCACAATTATACAGTAGCGACAGCAACGTGAGGCCCGATTACTGCTCGGATTTGGCAGCGTGGTGGTTTTTTACCGGGGGGCATTTGAGTTTAGAAGAAGAAGTATGCAGCCAAGTGGCAGAGTATTACTCTTAACGGGAACATGCAGAGAGATACGCCTTTCTTGATCACAGCCACCGCATATGACCGTAGCAATTAGAGAAAGCAAATCGGAAACTATATATCACCTGGTAGGAATGCATCTGGAGTTCAACGCCAACGCTCATGCAAGCAGTCAAGACCTGTTATACGTGTCTATATACTGGCTTTGCATATCATTTCTTTATGCTGGCTTCAAGTCAGCTCCATGCATCTAACAAAGGCGAAATTATATGCCCCGTGTATACATATAACCATTATGATATGGCTAGATATTTGTTGAGTAGGATTACGTTTGCTGCTGCTGCTGCAGGAGTCGCAGTTTTTCTGGCATATTAGTGCTTCTTGTGTACGCGTGAAAAAGCCGGTTATATTCCTGCAAGAAGCTCCTGTCAGTTGTTCCTTACGAGACCTTAGCTTTTACCCTTATTTTTCTCTTGTCACTTCATAATTTCCGTTTTATTTAACCGTTTCCGTTTTATTTATATACATTAGGCGCTACTGCGCTGGTACTTTTCTTTAACATACTCAACCGACAGCGTTATTTGCGAACAGCGATGGTGCGGTAGGTAGAGATGATACGACAGCGTACTATAGAGTGACACTCGCGCATGTATAGAGGTAAGGTTGGGTCGGGTCAGGTTAGGTTAGGTTAGGTTGGGTTAGCTTACTGGGAGAGCTTCAAAATAACACCAGCTGTTTCATTCATTTTTCTTCCCTTCCATTCACTTGGGACGGAAGCCTACTGTGCCACAAACAATATGGGCTAGAGAGTCTTTTGTTCGTTTCGTGAAGCGAAGAGTGCTCGCGCTACAATTACGCATCAGAAGGTGCGTAGAAGGGAAGTGTGTACGCTCTCTGAACGAAATCGTCCATAAAATAACAGGAGCGTTCTGTACGGCTTGCTCGGGCCGCTTGTTCGGACGCCAAAGTCCACAAAGGCTGCGAATTGTCGCGATAATAGCTATATAGCTAGAATCTCAGAAAAGCGTCTCACACACAAGGCAGGTGATTATGGTGTTCACGAACGCTCAAGCGAGCACCACAGAACGCCTATAGGCACCGTACAGTCGAGTTTTCCAGTGCGACTGCAGCGCCAGAGCGCAAAGCCTAGCGGATAAAAAAAGCAATAATGAGACGGGGTCCGTCAAAATTGAACGCAATGCCCGCGTCTCCCTGCCTGCGCGAGTGCGCGGATTGTGGCCGGGCTACACGGGGGACGCGTGAGCGCGTCTACTTTCTGCGTGCCCCTAACGGCCAATGTCAGCGGACTTGGGACGGGCCAGTGCGAGGAACGCAGCTCCCTCTGGCCAGTGTACGGTGCCTATAACTGTTCCTCAAGCGCGCACAGTGTTCGCAAAAAATTACTGTTCTCGTAACCGCGCCAGCCGAAAGTGGTTCATGAGACACTTTGCGTCCCTGACGCCGCGTTCGTGCGCTTGGCGCACGGGAAAAAGCGAGTAGGTGGGCTGAGTAGGGAGCTTATAGCTCGGCTATCGCTCCTTCCGCAGTGCTTTATTTTTGGCGTGTACCAAGGCGCTGTCAAGAGTCCTCATACTGACGGGCGTTGAATCAAACGTTACACGGAAGAAAACGCGGCGCTCCATCCGCGTGTGTACGAGTGATACGATCATGTCCACACGTCCTGTCCCGAGTATGTAGAGATGCAGACTTTGTGATAAAAAAACCGTTATTACAACGAGTTAATGAATGGCAGTAACGTTATCAGTTAACTTTACTGGCACTTTCTATTGCTATCTCGTGTCCCTTTCTCTTCGGATAAGTCGCGAATTTCCTCACCAAGAGCGAACTTGCGCCACTACCCATCGAAAACGCAAGAGGCTGAGGTGACACAGCGAAAAGACGAGATACCAGGCGGATAACACGGTACATACGCCAAAATCCGACTATATACGCAAACGTGACGTAGAATCCTGGAAAACGTAACAACCGGATAAAAAGTGTCAGCGGGGTCGTACGGTACGTAGTAGCTGTGCTGATATGGAAAACAAAATGTTAGGACGCGGAACACACACACACACACACACACACACACACACGCACGCACGCACACACGCACACACACACACACACACACACACACACACACACACACACATACACACGATATATGACTATCAATATAATAATAATAATTGTTGGGGTTTAACGTCCCAAAACCACGATATGAGAGACGCCGTAGTGGAGGGCTCCGGAAATTTCGATCACCTGGGGTTCTTTAACGTACACATAAATCTAAGCGCACGGGCCTCAAGCACCTTCGCCGCCCTCGAAAATGCGGCCGCCGCTGCCGGGATTCGATCCCGCGACCTTCGGGTCAGCAGTAGAGCACCATAACCGCTAGACCACCGTGGCGGGGCAACAGCACACCTTCGAGGTCCTCATTTGTTAGATGCATCTATAGATCTATAGAATCTATAGACCGTGGCTATCAAAAGGCACATGCGAATACAGTACGTCAAAATCCACAAAGCTTTTCATTAGTAAAAAAAGCGTTCGTCATTGATGGACCGCTTATACGCTAACAATAAGTTCGCTGTCCCGATCGTCTCGTGCCTTTACGTGTCCCAGCTTAATATTGCGCAAAGTTCTTCGTCAATACGGGCCAAGGTTTAACACACAGAGAGGAAGCCTATTCTATGCTTGACTCGAGCAGCTGTGGTGCAATGAAAAGTAGACAAGCAAAGCGTAGCAAACGCTACCCCTTCATTGACGTCAACAAATGCCAACGTTAAGATTGCAGCTAGTTTCCACCGCCGCTTGTCTTCCAGAATGCTTTCGGTGCATCACACAGAAGACGCCCCCACTGCAAGCGTTCGCAAAGATCCCTGTCTACACGCGCAACAGCAGGGGCTTTTAAAGAAAGGCACCCGACAGTCATCTCCGAATCAGGAAGCGGGCTCGCTCGTCTTCGGTCGACGACTCGGGGGAGACGATCTCGGCGGCGCGGCCGAGCGAGCGACCTTCGCAAGCGCTCGGAGAGCTATCGCGTGCACGCCTTGTTTGCTCGGCGAAGAAGACGCGGTCCTCTTCCTGCTCTTCCTCGCGTGCGCACGATGAAGTGCTGTGTGGTCGACGGCCGGCGTGGAGAGCGACCTTTTGTTGCGCACAAAACGGACCGATCTATAACGCCAGCCTCACCCTTCCCCGGCCCTCTACGCGGACCGTGACGGCCACGAGGCCACGGCGCGGGCGTGGAGCTTCAGAAAGAGGCGATCCAGCTCCTTCTTCCTCGCCGATGAAGACGACGGCGCGCGCGGTCGCTCGGCCCCCTCTTCTACCTCCACGCGTCCGCCATCTATGCGGCCTCTGCGACGTAGCGCACGATAGTGGCACAGGCTCGCGGACTAGATGGCTCCTCTTCAGTGAACGTATTCCTTCGAGTTCCGTTTTGATTGATTTATTGATTTGTTGATTCAAGGAATCTGCCGTCCCAAAGCCACACTGTGAGACACGCCGTATGCGCGTTCTCAACGTTATGGCTCCCTGAGTGTTAACACTCCAAAAAAGTCACAGTTTCGCCGCAAGGGCGAAGCAATGAATGCGATAGCAAGGAACTACTGCTATACGAAGTGAGGCTCGCTAATGGATACTCTCAGTTTGAACAGCGCTTCTGTTGCAAAGGCGGCCGAAGCAGCGAAGGAAACTAGCGTGCTTCAAGTGTCGAGCTGTGACACTTGATAGTTCGCGCTCATCTTCTGTTTGTTCGTTTAGCGGCGTCCCTGAGCTCGAGTGACATTCGTACGCGCCGTAACATGAGCGCGGACATCACGGTCAAAGCGTGAAACATTCCTCTACCCCTCGCCACGAGAAAACCGCGCGAGCAGACAGCGGAAGGGCAAGCTTCTCCCATGCGCAAATATAAGAAGAAGCGAGCGAGCTCGCCGACGACTTTTAAATGCGCCAGTCGGGCTCCTAGCGCCACCTCGCTGGTAATGAAGAAACGCTTATTATCGCCTGCTGTCTCTGAGTCCGTCCAGCGCTAAAGGGTGTGTATATAACGCTCGCCGTTAGCTACGTGGAGGATCTGCGTTTCGTGGCGTAGTGGATAGCGCCGCTCGCTGCGGATCAAGAGGTCCCTGGTTCTATTCCGCGCTTCGGAAGCATTTTTCTGAATTATTTTTCTTTGAGGCCTTTATATATATATACATACCTATACATATACGGTGCATGACGGCGGCGACGGCGACGGCAAAATCCAGCCGAGACTGTCCATATAATTAATATCGCAATAAAATGAACAGCGGAGGCTGTGACGTCAGCTTTTGTATTACCGTTCCACAGTCCAGAAACGAGCTGATCCTTCCCTCCGTTGAAAATATCTATAGATTAAGACTCTGAATCAATCCTGACTACCCGGTTTTCTTTAACGTACTTTATACCTCAGTACACGAGCATCATTTCATTTCACGCCCATCGAAACAATGTCACAGCTGCGGCGAGACGAGCTCGTGACCTCAAGCTTAGATATCGAACGCCATAAAGTCACTGCGCGTTCAACATGAGTAGGGAAACGTACAAGCGAAAACAGCAAAAAATAGTAACTATATGTCTGAGAGGGCGAGAGAGAGAGAGGAAATACAACAAATGCAGGGAAGTTAACCAGACTACGTCGAGTTTGCTACCCTACACATGGGGAGGATAATAATGGGTTAAAAGAGAAAGAGAGAAAGAAAGAGAAAACCATCAGTGCGCACATTTTACAACACATGCACAGTGCAGCGTATCACGGGCGGTAGCTCAATTCTGTTGCCTTCAAGAACTGCAGGAGGGCGCGTAGCTTTCTGAGCTGATGAAGTGTGAGACCAGGCTCCCAAGATCTTTCCTTCAGTAAAGGGCCGATCAGTAACTACGTCTGATTTGCATACTAACCACTGTAGCATCTGGTACATACTAACCTAGGGCGAACGGAAATACCTGTCTATGCGAATTTTCCTCTATTTTTGTGCGGCGCTGTAAGGTCACGGGTATGCCGGGATGTATAAGGTGGTTCAAATTTTCGCAAACATTTAAGAAAAAAGCCGTAGCGCAAAACTAACGGCTGACAAGAACGCAGGAATGGGCGCTATAGTCCTGTGTTCTTGTGTCAGTCGATAGTTTCGCGCAACGCTTCTTTCTTCAAAAATCATTAACCATCTCGCCCAACAAAACGTTTTCATAAACGTTGTTTTGTATAGGCCCTAGATCGAGCAGGGTCAAGGGTGTGCAATTAAAGCTACCTCGAATATCTCATATTCCAGAACAATTTTCACTTGCGGCGCATAACACAAGTATACCACGGCAATCCGTATACAGTCCAGAATTCCCGGTACTGTAAAGTCAGCGTACAACAAACAGCACAGCGATGTCACATTGCACTCTAGGCGGTTACGTAAAGATTTTGATGACAACTGAGGCGTAACAGTGTCTTGTTGAATGCCATATTCCGGCCTGTTGTGTGACACCCTAAGGACACAATAACAGGCTTTTGTTCAATACCTTCGCCAATGATTTTCTTGCGTATATTGATTTCTGTAAGCTTAGTATATTTGTTTTTCTGTTTGTGTACCTATTTATGGGGAAATTCGTAGTTAACATTTCTAATATCTGTAGCCAACTGAGCCAAAGCTTGGTCAATCTCCTTGCTTTTGCCTCCGTCTCCCCCCCCCCCCTCTATCTCTCTCTCTCTCTCTCTCTCATATTTGTACGGAATAGCCGGCTCTCATGTTAAGCATACATTTCCACATGTTTGTATATTAAGCAATAAGAACAGCTCAGCCCTGCTTATGCAAATTAGCCGCCCTTGTGATTAGCGTTAACTTATTCTCTCTCTTTCTCTCTGTCGCTTGTTTTCTCTCTCTCTCAAAATGGTCCGTACTGTCAATGCTCCCGGAGGACTCCAACGCTATCCGCCTGGTCGCCGCTAGCGTCGCGTTATAGAGAGCCATGCCTCTGCGTCGTTGCCCCGAGGCCCGTGTCGGCGCTGTACGTGAGTTGCGTCACGTGGTGTTGGCATCGCGTGACCGGTCACGAAAAGTGTAGCAACGCGATCCAAGGAGAGGGGATGAAGACGTTCGTTGCCAGTGTTGCCGTCGCGAGCCTGGCGACCGACCGCGGTGGCAGCGATGGAATGGCGGTGTGGTCTTGATATCGGCTCTGATAACTCGCCACGCGCCCCCTAGCGAGTATGATAGGAAGTGGAAGAGGTCACGCTAGCGCTGCGAGCGAGAACTTGCCTCCCGGCCGGTGTACGAGGATTCCAGCGTGTACACTTCGGAGGACACGGGAGGAGGCGTCAAGGGAAGGTCAGTGGGCGAAATCGGCGTCGATTTGTTCGCCAGCGGATTGCGCGTCATCCATAGTAGATTTTAATGAGGAGAGAGGGAGAGACAGGCACGTAGCCAGGATTTTTTTTCGGGGGGGGCCCAAGGCCTAATTGTTCGAAAGACAGTCTTTCCATGGCAAAAACAAAAAAAAAGTTGCCTGGAAATATAGAGGGCTGGAAAAATTTCGGGGGGGGCCCGGGCCCCCCGGGCCCCCCCCCCCCTTGCCTACGTGCCTGGGGAGAGAGATAGAGAGAGAGAGAGAGAGAATACAACAAAGGCCGGGAGGTTAGCCAGACTATGTCCAGTTCGCTACCCTACACATGGAAAGGGGAATAAGGGCGTAAAAGAGAGAGAGAGAGAGAGAAAAAAAATAAAGAGAAGACCATCAGTGCACACATTTCACGAAACACACAGTGTATAGAGATCACAGGCGGTCGCTCAATTCCGTTGCCTTCAAGAACTGCAGGAGGGCTCGTGTGGCTTTCTGAGCTCGTGAGCTGTGAGGCGAGGCTACGCATTTATTGAAGGGGCCGGTACATGGGCCTGTTTTGAGATGGGCTAATATGGACGGTGATGTGCATCTCTGGGCGGATGACTGTTTTTCAGAACGATGGATAACAGTGACCCGAGTAAGGCGTGCCTCGTTGAAAACTTGAAGCCGCTGGTATATTAACGCGATAGCGTTAAAGAGCTCGTTACGCAGAAATTCTGCTATCGGCGTCGGTGTCGTTGGTTATGAGCGAAAAATCAGCGTTTCCCGTGACTTAAAAATCGAGAAAGATTCAAATAAAATAAATAATAAATAACTTCGGTTAGAGTGAGAATTGAACCGAGGCAATCTGCGTGGCAAGCAGGTGTTATACCACAGAGCCACACTATTGCTTGAAATTAGAACGGTAAGGAACTGCGCGATTGACGGAACACAAGAAGAAGTAGTACACAGGACAAGTGCAGACTAACAACTGAAATTTATTAAAGCATAAATCCTGAAGTGGGAGATTTATGCTTCAATAAATTTCAATTGTTAGTTTGCGCTTGTCCTGTGTACTACTTCTTCTTGTGTTCCGTCAATCGCGCAGTTCCTTACCGTTCTAATGTCATACCAACTAGCCCCGCAACGGACTTTACTATTGCTTGAAACTTGCCCGAAAAAAAAAAAAAAACACTATATGACTGTCATGTAGTAGGAGCCTCCTTAACACATGTAATATTGCGTGGCAGAAGCGTAGCATCGCGCCAGGCGTCAAAACGTGTGAATTGCGCAACAAGTGGGCGTTTTAAAAGCCCACCAATTACAAAGCGCTCAGACATATTCAGTCATCATCAGCTGCAAAAGCATCAACAAAGTAAGAAGCTGCGTGGGTTCGCGTGTTGCCTTACGGACTCGGTTTACGGACGGCCATTCGCTGGTTCGCAAAAGGAGAATTTATGGTGTAGTGGGCATTTCACAACTGTACTTGCAGTATGCATTCTAGGATAGTTTGAAACGGCCAATGTAACGCGCACAAACGTTCGTTTCCTTACGGCACGGTTGAGTCATCCACCTAGAACCGAAACCAGGCTAGCAGTTGAGAAGGCGATGAGCACGGGGCCCGATCAAGCTATCGCGCTGTGAAACTATCGCTCTGGCACCTACCGGAGTGCGTGTCTTTTTTTTTTTTCCACGGGCGACACTTCAAAATGTACTGTTAATTAAGTATGCATCTCCTTCTGTGTTCATCTACTTTTCTTCTTAAACGCAAATGCTCAACTAAACCTTGCGAAAAACTCTTGCGTCTGTCTGTGTCTGTGACTGCATGCACTGTTAGCGTGTTTATGTGTGATTACTGTATAAGCCATAATTATCACCCACCATTCGGAGTAGCAAGGTAGCAAGTGATAATACAGACTAAGACCTACAACGTATAACTGGTGTTTAAATATCCCTCTTTCCTATACGTCATTGAATCCTTGCGTCATCGACGCGGTTTTCAGGGTCTCACATGGGGTCGGTATAGGCGCCACTGGTAAAGAGCTTGATGTCAAGAGTGTATTCAATCCATTGGACTCTGCTCGTCCCGTCTTACTGCTGGCATACATATTTCAGATATTGCATTAATTTAAAGAAGAGAGGCTGCTTCACGCTTCTAAAAAAAAAAAAACAGGCAATGAGGGTCGCGCAGCGCCTGATTGCAATAGAAATTGTCATGGCCGACAGTCCCCCGCCGGCGAAGGACGCCGCTGTAAAGCTGCGGTTTCTATGCCCGTACATTATAACGAGAAGAGGCGTCGGCAGGCCGATATAGCCCTCGGCAACGACGGGTGTGAGTGTGTGGAAAAAAAATGTCCCAGCACGGCCGAACAGTCGCGGTGTGACCAGAATGCCGACGGGCGTCCGTCGAGCGCCACCGGTTGACGGTCAAGTTCGCGTGGCGCGCGCGCCGAGATAGCATCTGCCGAATAATCTGTAACACATTACACGCGATGGCGCCCCTCCAGGCAGGCCTGCCGCAGCGCACAGATGAAACGCGAACGATAACGGTTACTAACATATTTATTTGTTAGCAGTCGCTTAAAGATACAGATGCGTATAAGTACCGCTGCGCATTGGACTAACGGAGCCCTAGTAATAGGTGTTTTATATACTGGTTTATTTCTAGTCGCCTCCCCCAACCTTCCAGTGTGAAAAAGTTGTGGATTGGATATTTGCCGCTAGGAGGTCGCAGAAGCGTGAATGCCCGCTTGGCACGTTGGTTCAAGTCTCGCCGCTCGTCTGTCGTCTATTCTATTTCCCTATATACCTTTCTTGTGGCGCTCAGCTGTGCTGGCTGATGGGCTGCTGCATTAACTAGCGCCATTTTCCATTTTCCTTAGCAAACTGCTGCTGCTCCTCCTCCCCCCCCCCCCCTACAGTTTAACCTCCTATCTTTCCTTTCTTTTATCTCTTTCTTCCTCGATACTGATTTGCATAAAGCAAAACAATGTTGTTTCAAATAATCAATAACATTGTCACCATATCTTTCTTGTTGAAGGCATTTATGTACATAAATGTTTTCAACAGCCGCACTGACTTTGGTAATACGCTCGACATCGCAAGAACACGCAGTAATCACACTGATGGTCTCTGTAAACACACGGTGCTATTGAATCACCCCCGATGTGCTCGTCCAAATATCTAATGGGTAAGTTAGTCGGCGCTCTGGCAGGTGGGAATCATGCGCTCCTCTTGCAACGCGGCGAACCAGCAGCTCTTCTGCAACCTATAACTTTTTTTAATGTTTAAGATGAAATACTAAATATTATAACATAAAACTGTATAATATTGTACAATTTTCACCTTTCTCATCAGTAAAGCTGTCTTCAATCTTGTCTCGAGTCCAGAGACCCTGTGTTGCACAATATTTATTGAATAATTTAGAACTTATGGCGGCTCTCCTGCCCAAAGCAATGTGCCCATTTCCTTTTGGTGAGGAAAACGTTCGATAAAATTCGATCTACGTCCGATGAGGTTTACTCGCTACGAGAGCTAGATGGTCTACTTGGTCCTTAGCGAAGCTGCAAGAAGCTTGGAACGCTGCCCACTGTGCAAGTGGCGTGACACTACCGCCAATGGGACAACTACTGTCGACGGTGCGGAAAGACAGAAAGATCTTGCGGAACTTGTCCCCGTTGCGCGCGATTGGAGCTTAAGAGAAGACGCTCTCGGAATGCGACATCGTGGCACTGTAACCTCGCGAGTCAATGACAATGAATGTGAGGTGGAGGGGGGGGGGGGGGGTGAATAATGAAATAAGACAGAAATGACGATTCCGAAAGCAGCCAGCATCTCACTGGCCACCAGTAGCGACGCTGTGGGCACATTCGTGTGTTTTTTAATCATCGCTGGCACAGAAGCCCAATAGCGAGCTCCTTTCGGTATTTGTAACGAGACGGTCCTTCTATCAGATCCTCATTGTTGAAAGAGAAAAAAAATTAATCTACCAGTTTGTAGCACGAAACCATAAAAAGGGAAATTCAGACGGATTTCTTCGAAACGAAGCTTATACTAGTAGTGGACGAAGCCTTACTACGTTTGTGAATACGGCCCATAGACGTGGTCTGGGACGACGAATTCTTTGTCAATTAAAAATATTTCTTTGTGAGAAATGCGTGTGGATTTTCTTTGTAGCTTGATCTACAAACGGTTAGAATGGATTTTTCTTTTTTTTCAGTTTCGTAAACATACCTCCACCTTGCGTTATTCAGCGGGGCTGCATGATCGGCCAGCCTCATCGCTGTTTTCGAATCGTATATATAAAAGTCGCAAATCGATTCCTCGATTTGTTTATTCCTTGTATGACAAAGAATGAATCAAGAAACAACGTCCGCTTCGTGCTTTACGTTGCACTCCGTGCTCGTAATAACCCCTTGACTGGATTTTTTTTTTTCGTACCATGCTTTAAACACGCGACTTGCCTTCTCGTGCAACTAACTATAACGTTGAGTCTATTACGCGTGGCCTCCGTAGTTAGCTAATGATGCCTAGTTAGGCTTGCAGTATCGAAATGCCACGGGCGCTCAGCCTCAGGCGTCACATATGCGTCTCTGCCCAAACGCAAACAGGAAAAGCGACATTTCACTTTCGCCCGCAGCCCGAGCTGTACGCCAAGAAGTGTGTATACACTGCCGGTCGTTTCAGCTAGCGTTGGCACGCGACACTTCCCATACCGTGTCCGTGGCTGGTTTTCGCTTGCAAGGAGTATAGGACTCGGTGAGGAACGTGACGCGGTGACAACTTCCCCGTCGTCCCACGCATCCGTCTTCGTCGCCGTGCCGTTTCCGCGTTCGACTCTCGTCTTTCCCGCTCTCTCGGCCACGCACAGTAGTATAACTGCCGGCACGTCGCTTCAGCTTCCGCATGCGCCGTCAGCTCCTGCTGCTGCTGCTGCTCATCTTCCCATTTCACTTATATCGCGCCACCCTCTCGCTCCTTCGTCAATTACTTTCCTTCTCCATAGGCTCGCTCCTCAGCACTTTCTGATCGTCCAACGCGCGGCAACGTACTTAACGCGTGGTCGGTTTTCATTTCCTCGAGTCGTCACTGCCTCTATTCACTGCTTTCTTCTTCATTAAGTTTAACGTCTCTCGGTAGCGCTTCCTTATGTTTTCAAAGCACGGAAGATTTTTAATAACTCTTCCGCGTGCGCCCAAGGCACAGCCCACGCATGACACCGCCGCTCGTGGACAGGGTAGGGGCTCAAGTGAGTCGGCACTGTCGCAATTGTGGAGTAGAAACATCATCTGGAATGTTCAACGAAAGCCACGACGAGTATGAAGGGGTCGCCACAGGCGTGTTTATCCGTATAACTTATAATTGTTCGGGTTTTACGTCCGAAAACCGCGATATGATTATGAGATACGCCGTAGTGGGCGGCACCGGAAATTCCGACCAGCTGGGGTTCTTTAATGTGCATCTAAAACTAAGTACACGGGTGTTCTACTTGCATTTCGCGTCCATTGAAATGCGACTGCCGTGGCCGGGAATCGAACCCACGCCCTCGAGCTTAGAAGAGCGACACCCTACGCGCTAAGCTACCACGATGGGTATGTTAGCCGTATAGCTAAGAACCCTGTTTGACTAGGGGAGTTTTTTGCGGAGTGTGCTGTTATCAGCCCGCATGTTTTCGATTGCGGAAGGAAATTCGTCCTTATAAGGTCACGAGGGAAGAGGTTTTTCAAAAGAGTGTCGCGGGCACAACTTGCGAGCGTGGTGACGTAAGAAGGGTATCGTGCCGTGCGTTACCCGCAAACCACTGCGCTAGTTCTCGTTTGATAACCTATGCAAACAGGCCACCCTAGAGCCGGCCATCATAAGCTCAAAAGACAAACACAAGCAGCGCCGTAGGGGATCTGACACGCACGCACAAAGAGGGAGAAAGAGAAACAAGTAAAGAATAATGTTATCCATATCGCACACCAGCGGTTACTCACGGAGCGTGATCTCTTTACACCCTTACAGAGATAACCCAGATGACACTTCGCGACGAAGAATCATGCATCAAGCAGCGGGACGGAACCTGTCCTGCGAGTCATTCTAATTAAGCGGCGTGCTCGTACAGCTGCAGGCTACATACCGCGCGACTATACCGTACATCTACCGACGTACAAGATAGCATCGTGGAACGAACGGAAGGTGTGCATTAAGTGCTCCATCTCTGCATTATGTAGACAGTGCAGATTGTAGAGTGTTATGCAAAGCCGGAAGGGGAAAAGAAAGCGTCGAGGAGGGCGTGCACGGTTCCGCACGTGCATAAATGCTGCGCGTAACTGCCGTTCTTGTTTACACGACCGACATATAGCGCGCGATTCTCGTGTATTACGTCTCGTCGCCAGACCACTTTCGCCGCCCAATTCGCACGCTGTGAAATGCAGAGGAGGGGAAGGGCTGCGTTGGCAGCCGGCCTGGCAGTCAGTCGTCGTGCTCAAAGCGCGGCCGTAATTACGTTCCGAGTGCGTGGAAATCCTTTGCCGCGCCTTGAGGGTTGAGGAGGGAGCGAAAGAGCAGCCGCCTCCTTCTACGCGCGGACTGTGTACTACCGCGGTGCGCTTTTAAACGCGCAGTTGAGCGCACGCGCTCTGGTATATACGCATTTGCAACGGCGCTTCCCGTTACGAGGCCTGCGCATGCAGGAAGGAAAAGAAACCGGACGGTGGTGGACAGCCGGGTCTGCTCTTTATTTTCTTCTCTTCCATTCATTCTTTCTCCCTGCACGTTTAAAGAGTTTCCGGGATACCCAGCTGTACTGTGCTCTCCGGAACGAAAGCTTCAGAGCGAAAACCGCGCTGCATATTATGAAGAAATGAATAAATAAAGAGTAAAGGAAAGAAACGAGGAAACGAAGAGGTTTTGCTGGCGAGCGCCATGGTCGCTATCGCGCATTTTTAATATATATATATATATATATATATATATATATAGTGAGATGCATAAAGCGAATATATAGTTCGCCTGTTGTTCTTGAGAAGAGCTTGACGATGAAAATGAACAGGCATGTTGTTGCCCATTGGCTGCGCCGACACCGTGCTTCGAAAGCTATTGTTTCTCTAATGCGAACCTGAACGAAGTCGCGTATGCCTGCTCGCGCATGCATATGCGTGCAGGCATATGCGACTTCACGCACCTTATACGAATATATAGGTTGCATGAATGGTCCGTAAGCCATGCGGCAAACGGATGACATCTCGCTTCGACTTGACAATTTTTCCTCGGAAATAATTACTGTTTTTTTGTTTCCTTCTTTATGCTTCAGGCCAATGGTATGCGAAAAGCGCTGTGCCTGTTAGGCAGCGTGGTTTTGTTCTATTAAAGCGCAATCCACCTGCTGCATACAGTATGTCCTCGCTGCGTTCCGAAAACCTATGTGCGACGGGGTTTCGCGTTTGCAAGTACACGCGCAGTTATTGCACTTTTACAACATTCTCATTCACCATCTTTCCAATGAAATCTCACCTTGCAAAGCTTAGATTTATCGTTATGACTGCAGCCATTGCCAGGTCACATCCGCATTGCGAAGAACTGTGCCGCACGCGGCCGCGGCTTCGCAAGTTCATTGCTGTTTTTCATTCGATTAAACGGGTTCCTCATGTTCAACTATTGCGTTTGTGAAGAGGCTAGCAAAGAACCTCCTCTGCCCCTATCCCAACATTGAAGTCCAACCCCACCTTCACCTGCAGAGCCACACTCGAGCGATACTGCGTACGCAGTATCGTTCGTGTCAACAGACATTAAATTCTCCGTTCTCCCGTAACCCCGGCCATAAGACGTCTTTTCATGTGTGCAACGTGGCGAACTTGACTTGTGTATATATTACTGAAGTCTATTTTCTCTTTCTTCAGCGTATTAACTTGCACGTGTCTACTAGCGGTTCGTGGCCACATGGGGCTTTCCCGCGTGGCGCCTCCCGCATCTCTATACATCAACTACGTGACAAGAAACAAGAAACAGCTGACTGCGTCCTCTCGAATGCTTTGTAGCTTGAAGCGCTGTAGAGGACAGAATTGGTAAACGCGCTCAGTCAGACACGAAAGAACTAACAGGATAGAAGCTCCTGCTGATTATCTATATGTTTTTTTGTCTTATATGAACAGGTGTATATGTACGCGTCACAAATCATAGAAAGAGACATAAACAGGCAATCATATGCACACAAACTGAATATATATTTTCATTCTTTCGGTTGACGATCTTCCTTAGCAGATAATGATACTACACCTTGAGTATCGCGTCTGCTCTGTCATTTTTAATTTCATTTAGCGTTCTATACTACCTGCGCTTCAACCAAGTGCGCGAACTGGACCAAAGACACGCGCTTTTAATCCTTCATGAACCGACGCCTCAGATATCGATATAAAAAGCGGATAGACGACCCTGCCTCGCAGCGCAGAATGCAGGCGCCTCTGCGGTGGGAAAGCGGCTGTGATTTGCATGGAGCTCCGTTCCCACAAGCGGGCGCGTCGCAAGATTCGCTTTCGCGCCATACGCGATACCCTCCGATAGCGCCGCTACGGCGTGCGAAGTCGCAGTCACTCGCGCGGTTGTTACATTATTCTCCCGTGATCGCTACTTGGCGGAGCCTCGGCCTTGTCCGCATAAAGCGGCGTGCCGGCGCGCGATTGCCCGGTTAGAGGAACGCCTCGCGTGGGAAAATGGGACGATCGTCGGGGTGCTTCGCGGTCAGCGCCACGCGGCGTGCCAGATAGCGTATAAATGCGCACTCCCGCGGGATGCATGCCGGTAAGAAAGGTCACATAGGTCGGTGGGGGCGTATGCGCGCGAGAGTTGTCTGTCGCCTCTGGGCGCCGAACCTTTTCGCGTTTGAATGAAGACGCCGGAACAGGGATGGCCCGGTCGCGTCGGGCGTACACCACGCCCGTTCGGGCGAGCGCGGTGTCTTGGGCTGTGCGCATAGCGTGTATACTATACACGTGCGCTAGGAATGGGGCGGAAGTCAAAGCTCAGCGTGCAGCGATGCTTACGTGCAGTGGCGAGAGATTACGGTCATTTGACAGGTTTGCACGAATTCGAACCATCGTTCGACGGGGCGCCTCTTTTATCGCGCGCGTACCTCCCGAACGCCACAGCAGAAAACGTTCTTCCTGTGTATTGTTTCGCTGAGTAAATCGCGCTCGAATCTATCTGCTACGTGCTGAGCGGCAACAACGGTATTGTCCCGAGAGAAGCGTTCACCCTCGTATAATCGTCGGCCCTGTCAGTTCTAACTCCCGCTCGCACGGCTCTATCGTTCTTTCTCTCGCTATTGTTGTACAGTCCGATACATTCGTTGCAAACCGCGACGTGCGCTAGTCGAGCACGTCATCCTTCACGCTTGCTCCCGAGATTGAAGCAAGTGGTGTTGCGCGTGTTCCAATGGTGACGTGCAGGAAACAACTTCCTTGGAGGTGTCGCAAGTTTCTGGTTGCACGGACCACACAATTTCTGCATATGTACGAATAGGAGGAGGACGACAGTCGTTTGCAAGCTCTACGTGAACGATTGTAGTACTTACAGGTGTCATCCTATGCTGTGAACAACAGCGATTGTGCGCATTAAATCTCTCTGTTTGCCTCTTATTTTTCTAGTCCCTAACCCCTTCCTGCCGTTACCCCCACACCAGTACAGGGTAGCGAACGAATATCTGTTCTGGCTAACTTTCCCATCTTCCTTTCTTCCACCCCTCTCTCTCTCTCTCTTCCTCCCTATCCTCCTCCCCTCCTCCGCCCCTTCTCTCTCTGTCTGCAGGTTCAAGACAGCGAGAAGATGGTCGGTAATTATCCTCATAAAAACGACAACTCACTCGGCAGTTCGAGTTACACCCCGATAGTTAGGGCCGGTTAGAGGCAGACTGGCCTGGGGCTGGTTTGCATCTTAAGACCTCTCCTTGTACCCCGGGCTCTGATTCATGCTGCTTCAACCTATACTAAACAAAGTTTGCTGACCGACATAAGGCTTATGAGGCGTGAGAAAACTTCCTGAAATTACTGTTTGTATATTTCATTAATTTAATCAGTAGCTACTTCCCAAAGTGCATGCTTCAACGCGACGAACAACTATAACCATGGCATCATTATGAATGAAGGAAAGGAGTGTTAGTTTTTAGGGCTCGTTTTTTTCTTTGTTATACACAATAGTAATGAGCACTAACAGACAGTAATGCCAAGGAAATGCATTATTGTCTGTTAGTGCTCATTAATATGGCATCATTAAGTGTGGGCAACACTGGATTTACTGGAACACTGGAATTGGCGCTTGATTAGCTGCTTAGCAGCTAATCAGAGCTGCTAGCTCTGATTGTTAGCATGAGTCCTAGCAGTTGATACCGCGGGATCGCAAACAAGTGACGCGGATTAATTAGTCAATTGCTGACTAACGCATCGGCCGCGCCACGTCGTGGCTGTCAGAAACTTTGCGTAATTTTCATCGTCGCAATCAAGAGATGCAGCCAATGAACGCGCGGAAAACGTGTACGGCTGCCCACAGCCCCTGTAAAGTCGTTTCTGCCTCAAGGCGCCCGCGCGTCCTTCCGCGTAGTTGACGTATTCGCCACCGTACGTACAATGGCGAGGTTACGCGGACGCATGGAAAAAAGCATTCCGGATCTTTTGGGGCTTGGCGCGCGAGTCGACGGTCATCTGTCGCGGGCGTCCGTGGGGACGATTCCGCGGCTCGGTCTCGTGTACTCCCGTTTTGAGTCGAACGTCGGCGACGCCACAATCGCGGTGCATTGTATGTGTTATGTTCTTTGTCTGAGTTATACGGGCATTGTAGTACATCATTTGTCGTGTTTACATTAATTGTTTGTAAGGTACGGCTACCGAACTCGCTGTTATCTAAATTCTCCTAATAATTATGTTTATGGGTTCGTTACACTACGGTGTACACTACGGTGTTCCATGAGCGGCTCTTTCAGATCTCACAGACTGAATTATCGTTACTGTATCGAATATTGGCTTAGTAGTAGCATTGGTAGTAACCTTCTTCATTCATGCAGGGGCAGAAATAGCTCCGCACTACCCCAATCTGCACCCCTCCTTTCGCCTTTCCCGGATGCCGGATGGGAGTGTGCAATAACAGATATGGAAATCAATTTACAATTACATGCGCTGTACAGCCCCGCCTTTGAACGTGACAGCACTGTAAGAAGCGACGAAGGCGGATATGACCTCTTCTTGTTATTTATTCATATTGCAGGTCGATTAGCCAAACTTATCGAAAACGCCTTGAAGCATACATATTTACTTTCCACGTTGCTGATGCATGTTCTTTTTTTTTTTTTGCCAGAAACACGGTGTACTGCTGGAAAGAAGGAGTCCGAAAAATAAAACGAATAAACAGTATCAGACATCCCCGGTGTTCATTACCTGCGTCCGCTGTTGCGAACTAACTGGTCTTATAGTTGTCGCTGGCACCCAATGTGCGAAACTGAACGAAACGGTTGCTTCCAGACTGTTTCCCTGCTTTGAAGGAGGCGGTTTTAGAAGTACCTACTTTCCGTCATGGCGATCCCGTATTCAGAAAAAAAAAAAACAAAAAAAGACACCTTACGCTACAATTGTTCGTAAGTGAAAATTTTAACCAATCCAGATGCTGGGTATATCATTATCGAATCCGGCCGACCAATGGCAAATCTCGCTTACGAACGGAAAATGTTTGCAAGCTCTTCCCCGTTATCGCGGCGTCGAGATCATGAACAGGTCAGCAACGCACAGTAGTCTCAGCGATGTAGCTCAGCAATGCACGGTAGTCTCGTACTGTACACCAGGTTCATATGCGTACTAATGGGCGCGGCAGGCTAACAACGCACCATTGGCACCTGTCGGGCGGACACTCCTGGAATCTCTGCGTGATCAGACTGAACGTGTGACCTCAAAGTCGACTCCGAGCGTGTGCACATACGGCCCACACGCGCGAACGTCAATGCACACGTCACAGGCAATGAACCAATTACTGCCTCGCAGGGAGACGGTGACAGGACGCGGAGTTTCGCAACGGCCATAACGCGAAGCAATTGTCGCAAACCGGTGCGCTTACGGCACGTGACCGAACGCTGAGCGTGGACAAGGGGAACGCGTTCGACGCAGTGCATGCGGTTCGCACAGTTCGAGCGGCCGCTCTCCCACCAGGAGGCACAATGGGACCCTGACCCGAGAGCGTGTGCAGAGGAAAGCCATTCAGTCGGAATCGATCAAGACTTCACGATCCGATTCAATGGCTGGACGACCGCAAGGAATGGGGGCCGCAGTCTGCGCGCAGGTCGGTCGTTAGAGCGCACCAACCGTCGAAAACTACGCGGTGCTGTCCGTGTATACTGGAGCGTAGTAGGTGGGTGAAGGAAGGGGTCCCCCGCTTTGTGCTTGCTTACGTTTCACACATTCTTTTTCCTTCAGTTTTTCTTTATCGCTGTATTTTTTCGGATTTTCTAAGCGGTTCACGAAGTACTTTTGAAAAGCCTTAGCCCTATTATATATAGCTTTCCGTTTGCCTTTTCCCATCATTAACATTTTTTGCTTCAGTTCGTGGCGCTCTCTTTCGAAAGGGGGCCCGTTTGAGGAGAAACATAACTGTGTTTAGGTCGGAGAGAGGAAGGCAGTGCTGAGACGTTCGCCTGCGTTCTTCTTTCTCAAAGCACCCCTCTCCTTTTTTTTTTTTTGCTTTTATGTCCGCCGTACGCTATACTTTCACACCCTCCGCCATGATTCCCGAAAGCGATAATTTTAGTTTGGCGTATACACCTTGAAAACTCAACCTGTGTGGCCACAGTCGTACCGCAGTGGAGCTCTCGTGAACTTTCATACATATGAACGAACATGCTCTGCGTAGTCAGCGCTCGGGCAAGTTAGTAGACTAAACAGTACAACCGGTAAACTGAAATAATGTGCACAATGTAAACTCAGGGCCCCAAACATCCACTAGTGCACCTTTACAATATCTGCCCCGTACCGAGGTGCGCGAAGTCCTACATTTTGAGCGAATGACTCGAGAAGTATCAACGCGCTGAGTGGTTAACGTTTCACGTTCTCCAGCGATAATTGACGCAGTCTCTTAAGTATACCCTCGTGAGTGAAACCTTACAGAGAAACGTTGTGACAGACCCGGGCATCAGCAAAAGGTTTAATGTATCTAGTGCCAGAATCATACAGTATGCATTCCGTGTCACTGATCGAGGTGCGTTGCACAAGTCAACAAAAGAGCAAGACACGCATCGTATACGGCGACTTGCCTGGTTGGCAGCGTATTTCTAAGACAGCTTCGTTTAACCCAAGGGACCATGCGATAGATTGTGCACTCTAAGGGGGAAAAAAAAATGAGTAAGTGCCACTTTTTTCGGTGAGTCCCGACTTGCTACGTATATGACTCTCTTTAAAGAGTTACGTTAACTCTCTTCTGGGTCCCATGACTCTCCGACGAGAACATAATGATCTCCAAAATGAATTCACGCGTCTCTTTAAACAGAGTCATACGTGGCAAGTCAGGGCTCCCGAAAGAGAGTCAAATGACTCTGTTCTTTTTTTTTTTTCTTGGAGTGTGGGTGTTTGAACGCAGAGCTGCTGCAGTCTAGACAAGCGTACATCAGATCCAAGCAAGCGTGCGCGCAGACATGCGTACACGAAGTCCCAAGGTCAGTTAGTAGTAGCTGCGCTTAGCAGCACTTGAGTAAGTCTCCCAGACGTGGCCGTGCACGCAGCTGGCTGCAGCTGGCAATAAATCGAGCAACGCTGCGGTCGCTGCTTCCGATCGCGGTGCGGACCCTTGTGTAGCAATTCGGCGTGAAGGCCACTAGTCACGCGGCCGCCCAAGAAGGTGCGCCCTTTGTTCTCCGCGCTGCTGCACGCTGCCATTCCTGCGTCGATATGTGCTGCGTGGTGGTCCTGCCTGCAATCGTGCCTCTTTCTTTGTATGTATCTTGTTACTTGTCGACGAGCGTTTTGTTCTCGCGAGCTGGAGAACGCAGGCTGGCATCAGCGCCCGACGCGCGTAAGCCGGTACGCGATGTGGCTTCGAGTATTCTCGAGTCTGCACCTGGCAAGGTCGAACAAGGAAGGCCCTTCCGTTGCCAGTAGATCTTGCGACCGTTGAGATCTTGCCGTCTTTGTTTTACCGCGCGTTATGCATATCGTCGCTCTCAACATGTCTGCAGCGGCGGCAGCGTGGGAACGGCCTCATTGGATTTCAACGTATATGCCGCGTGATAAGGCCATGGAAAATTATGAATTGTCAGAAGGGCGCGTTACAGTTGTCTCTTGGTAAAATTGCATATATTTCAGCCTACGTGTTAGAAACATCTATATAGGAAATTGGTGTATTCATCTGGGAGGTGTATTCAATTGGAGAAACATATAGGATATGCCTTTGCCCTGCAGTAGGCGTAGTCATGATGATGATGAGGAGGATGATGATGATGATGATATAGGAAAGGGCCCTGCATCCATGCTCGTTGTAGACGGCCATGCGCTTCTCTTGTTGCGTCCGCGCCCTTTTGAAACACTCCTAGGGACGTGTTGAGCCCAATCATAAGAAAAAGAAAACGAACTAATTCATTCATTCATTCACAAGTCGAGTCACCTACCCCCCAAAAAAGCAAGGTCATCCATTGTAAGCAGGACAATGAAAATTACATTGGATGCTCGGAAGATGTTTCAGTGTTGCCAGACACGTCTAACGTGAATGATTCCTCTGGGTCACTTCCCTGTATTTGAAGCCTGCGCAGACTATCGAGTGCGACATTGCAGAACTTATCAAACATGTATCAAAAGTATACGAATATTTCGCATTGAATGTTTAGCGCCATTATCGCCGTCGTCAATCGCATGCTAAACCAAAGAGATTAAGTCGTAGGCAGAGAGACAACTTGGCAAACCATGCCTTGGCCAGACGCTTTCTGCTAAGTAACCTCGGGAAACGCAGACATCTCGCAACCTTGCTAGACTATATACAGCGGCGCGCAACATTTCGCGGATAATGAATGCACAGCACCGAGTGCCAACGAGCTCGCAGATACGATACACGTGTTTATTAAGAAACGGACCGATCTAGCTCCTTGTTAGGCTGGCTATCGGAGTGTCGTACGTAGGTTTGTCTCAAAGCCGCAGCTTCTGGCGTGTGACAAGCGGCTACGACCTTAGCGACCCATTAGACCGCCGTCCGTGGCGTTGGATAAGACGCGGGGTCGACCTCGCGACCGACGGAGGCGTCGAATTATTGCCCTTGCCCCCATTTTTCGCGCGATCTTTTCAACGCGTCACAATCGCCGAGCGACAAGGTCGACAGTCGAGCGAGTTGGCGACACACATCGCAAAGTAAACCGGAGGGTGGCGACGGACGCAGAGTGCTCGGTCCCAGTCAATTTATCTTTCTGTTTTATGTACACACAAATACACGCAAGCGAAGGAGGCCATAGCAATTGCAACACAGAATCTTTGCGTGACTGCAAACAATCAGACTTGCTGCCACATATACAGTAGAATAATTAACCAATTAATTAATTAATAATTAATTAATTAATTAATTCGAAAGGAAAGTACTCGGTGTAATGCATTATCAAAAAAGGAAAACCAGCGCTGAATTTTAGACAAACACAAAACAAGAGAAGACGACAGGCGCTGTCTTTGCACAATGAACCAACTTATCCAAGCCTTAACCCTAGCAATGCATTACCAGTTAGTACTGCGCTCCTCATCGCGATGACCAATAACTTCTAGTACAGGGCTGAAGCACAAATATATATCCTTGTGAACCAGGCGGCGCACGCTGCGGCTCGAGATCATGCACGCCGAGCCATCTCCGACACGCAGAGAACACGTACCGACGGCTGTCACAAGGAGGATGAACGCATACCGAAGAAGTATTCAGACATTTTAGCGCATTACAGGAAGCAGAGGAAGCGGTACCCGCCGGCACACAAGAGTCTGAGTAGGGAGCAAGCGGTGGCCTGGAGAAGACTCCAGGCCGGAACTTATCCGCACGGAACATTGATGCACGCAATGTATCCAGGGACCTACAGGCGGGATTGCAAGCTTTGCCCACCGGACACGCGCAACACCCTGCGCCACATGGTGCTGGAGTGCACGAACAATCCGGACGTACCACCATCGTCACCCCCAAGCGAAAACGAAGAGGAAGGAGCGAATGCAGAGCAAGAATTAGAAGACCAGTGGGAGGCTCTGCTGGTGACGCAAGACCCTGCCAACCAGCTACGATTGGTGAACAGGGCTAGGGCGGCGGCAGCGAGCCATGGCTACCTGGACTGAGGAGGCCACCCACCTTAGGGCTGAAGTACAAAGAGCCTGGTCAAAATAAAGTTCATTTCTCTCTCTCTGTCTTCCGACAACACCTGTGCGAGTAGAGTTTTTCTTAAATGCATTTTGACTACTATGGAACTGACAGTAGCGACGTCTAAGAAGCTTCGTGACGCCGCTCAATGATGCTTGTGTGGACGCAGTGAGTCATATACAGTCGTCGTCAAAGCGAAATATGGACCCTTTCTGCACCAGCGCAGTATTCCCCCGTAATGCATGCTGTACCACGTCATGCCCCGTTGTCAGCCCACTGTGTACCTTCGCTCTGTGCTGTGCACAGCACAGAGCACAGAATTCGGCAGTTCCGGGACCTAAAATTTCATTAATTCCATCATGCTGATGAATCACGTACATAAATTTGTAAGATGTTGTTCTCTTGTCCAGTACAGCGCACTTGCTAGCGTAATTCGAGAACGCCAAGCAGACAGGGGTCCCAGTATATAATGTCAATATAAGGCTTGGATAGCATTCCTTTCCGTCTGTGCGTCTTTGTATAGCGCAGATGTGCGTGTAGATTCCACAAAGCCAGTTAGGTGCAGATATCTCTGACCTTTTCGAGGGTCGAAGAAGGGAACGTATTCTAACGCTGAGGATCTTATCTGAATCTGCCCGGCGTTTTACTAGTAAACTCTTTGCTCACGGCCAAGAACAGCCTGTAATATTTATGTACACGGATTGAGATACGCCTACAAAACTGAAATCCATACTCTTTAGTTTTTACCGACGCTGGAACGGACAAACGTCGGAAAAGTATTCAACTAATCCACCTGGTCCGTAGTTAATGCGAGCGTGAAAAGCGCAACTGAAAACATGGAACGAAGGGGAGGCAAGCAAGGACGTCGCTGTTTCTTGTTCATCGGAACCAACGGCTACGTCTTTGTGCATCACCTTTTTGTCTCGTGCTTTCAGTTTGACTGGTCGGGATCGTTTAATAGAATAATAGTCGATTTCGGGTGGCCATATCGTCTAACACAGGCGTCTCAAACTTATCTCAGGTCACAGTCACGAAATTCAGTCGGAATCAAGAGCCGGGACAGTGGAGAAGGTTGGAGCGTATAAGGTCGAAGGGGTTGAACAAAATATCAGCTAACGTTGAAAGAGGGCCTTTCCCATATCTCATACATCCGTCGTTTCTGAAGGGGACTTGACGTATATAGGTTTCGAGAAACATATCGATACTGATCTATAGAGAATGACTGAAATCTCGACGCCGATTCTGAAAAATAGAACTTTTCTGCTCCATGGTTATGTTTTAACGCGTGATGAACGCACGGGGCGCCTCGCGAAAAAAAAAATACTTGATACCAGCCACGTCTGTGCAGATCACGAACATACTTATCAACAAAATATATATTTTTTTAATGGGACGAAGACAGTCATGTGCGGGCCGGGCGGCTAGCGAAAGGTCCGCGGGCCGCGTGTTTGAGGCCCTTGGTCTAACAGCTACACCACAACCAGTTCCGGCCTCGCAACTGTGTGATGCGAGAGGGACCAAGAACTGCGTCGGCCGTCGAGAATCGAGGGCGGCGACTAGCGGAAGCCAGTGCCGCTTGCGCGTCCTCGACCGACAAGGAGCGATGTCGAAGGACAGGTCTTTCGCATCGTCCCGAGGAATTCCGATGCCGCCGTATCGGCGCCGCCGTCGAACACGCATTACAGTGTGCAGTGCAGAAGTAAGCATGCACATAAATGGTTGCGCGCTTCCTATCGACAATCACTGCCGCCGTCAACGTTTGCGCCTGCGATACGTGCGTATACGCACATACGCCGGGCTGCAAGAAGCCCAGAGCCTGGCGCCCGCGCACTTCACGCGCGGTACCATTTAGGGAGCGCACGGGGACGCCGAGGCTACCGTCGAGGACGGGGCCGCCGGCAAACTGCGATATCGCTCAGACCGGTCACTGCATAAACAGAACTGCAACGGTAGTGTACGGTCCGAGCCCACGCATAATGGTTCCATTCACGGCGATCGCATTCGGTTATTACGATAGAAAAAGCAAGGAAGGTCGTTTGAGAGAGTGGTAAGCTGGGCTAGTTGGTATTTATTCATAGTAATAAACAGCGCGATGAAAAACCAGAGGCAAAAAGGGAAGAACAGCACGGGACGAGCGCTGCCACTGCCGCGCTCGTCCCGTGCTGTTGCTCCCTTTTGTATCTGGTTTTTTTCGCGCTGTTTATTATTATGAAGGTCGTTTGGTTGAGTTGAACTGGTAAAGTGTCAGTAGCAAAAAAGAAATGTTGATCCCTTCGTCATAAGAATCGGTATAACACGAAAGTGAACCGTGTCTTCACAGGGGTAGTAGACTGTTTATTGTGCTTTGATGTATGACAGCTTGCACAATGTCTATTGAAGTTTGGCAGCTATAGCACCGTTAGATGCGGATGCACCCGCGTTGACGCCTGGAGGCACACTCCATCCCGACGACTAACGTCCATGATCTTGACTTGACCCTTGAGGTAGCAGAAGTAGCTACCATACACCCGTACACATCATAGGGTGAATCCCGCGAAAAGGTAGCATCAACAAGCACGCAATGAAACACTCCATATGCACTGATTCAAAGCGTCGTCATCTGACGACACAAACGACAAGGGGTGCCCTCCCCAGTAATAGGGTAAGCTACGCCTGTGCTCATGCATATACCACACAGCGCTTCAGAAACGCGAGAGGCAGAATCCGCAGCTTCAGCCGTGAACGCGGTAAGGCGTTCCACTAACCGCTGGCGTCTCTCTCGCTACCCCAAATCACTGACTGCGCGAAATTCACTCGTCAACGTCGTTGCCTTCCTGTGCCACTTAATGCAGCATCTTTATTAGCCGGTGCTATTGCACTCGAAGCAGTAGACGGCGGAGAAACGCGTTGACGCACGTGGAAGCTGCACTACTCTGTCAACGAGTCGTCACGCTAACACGACGCGAAAGGCAAAGCACGTACTGCGTCGTCTCTAGTACACTCTATCGTCACCGAACCTAATCATCGCATACGGCGCCTCGCACCGACCGTCGAGTTTTCGAAGCTCCGTTGCGCCGGTACTACCGACGCACTCCCTGCCGGCATTCATTAGTGCCATGATGCAGTACTTCAATTCACCGCTTCTAGACGGCGACACTACCCCACCAACATCAGTATGAGAGGGAAGTGTGAGAGATATAAGGCGCGCTTGTAAAGCCTAGTGCATGCGCGTCGGTGGCGCAATGGGTAGAACGCTGGGCACATGTCGTCGCTGACCGATAAGCCGTAGGCTCGATTCCCAGGGCATCCAAAACAACAAAACTTTTTCTTCTGGTTTTTCTTTGTCATCTATTCACGTACAATTTACCGATGTCACTTCCGTGATGAAAATGATGTCAGTGAAGTCTTGGTGGACCCCGGCATAAAACACTTTCGAGTTTAAAGAAGCGGGAGCGGGTCTGTGGTGGAAAGAAGGAACTGTGCGAAAGACACGGTGGTGGCTTGAACATGACGAGGGTTGACGTTCGTTCGGCATTCATAATACGGAACGGCCGACGGCTTAAAGTGCAATAAGGAAATCAAGAGAGGTTCACGCGACACAGATCAAGAAGTTTGCATGTATTCCTTAATGTGCCCCGTGGGTACTTGTTTTGAAAATAGCAACGCCAGATTATTCGAAAACTAACATGTATGGGCCAACGTAATGGAAACAAAGAGAATACGTTCGTCCCCTTTGTTTGACCTGTGCTGGGCGACATGCGCCTTTCGCGCACCAGATTTTTGTCCGAATTTTGCTTGGATTTGACAGGGTTTATGCTTAACATGTTGCGCGCGGCACACAGAAGCAGGTTTTCATGTATGTAGGAATAAACACCGTGCGATAACTTGAAGACATATATCGCGCAATCCCGTGGTTTTAAATTTAGGCTTTGTTTCGCTTCACTTATCGTGAATGTCTGTCTATTGTCTTTCATTTGACAACATTGTGGTTCCGCGGATGTGGCTTCCTGGGACTATATGTGATGATTTTGGTTCGATACGAGATAAAGGCGGCTGCTTTTTGGCAGTGGCATTAAGCAAAAAAACGGTCGCGAACTTAGATGCAGTTTTAAAAATTTCAGGCTGTAAAAACTTTAGCGCGGTCCCTCCGCTGCGGTATATGAAAGCTTTAACGTCGCTCTGTGACGTAAAGCCTCATAAATAAGCTAACCACTCGGGGAACCTGGGGAAATGCTACGACTTGTCACAGGAAATCTATATATTGTCAAGATTACATACTGTGATTGTGTTGGGGGATACGACTTATATATCTCGTCACTGGAGTTACCGTATGTTCGCACTTTTCCCTGTGGCTTCTAGAAGAATACGCTTATCGAAAACGCTCGCTTATAGCGAACTTATGTAATAAGCACTTATATGTAAGGTGACTCAACTCTACACTACGGGCTCAGGAATGACCATGTTTCTTGGAAAATAAGAACATAATGACAACGCATAATAAACAAGGTATGAGCAGCTTTTGTGAACTTTATGTGTGCGACCATAGCATATATCACCGAAATGGTTCAGCCCATGGCTGCTCCTCAACGGCTAGTTGTGTTGGCGCACTTGTTAAGCACTTAGTTGCATTTTCTTATTTATTATGCGGCAGAGTGAGCACTCCGATAAAGAAAAAATAAAATTGATACTTTCGACGACTAAGACGCCTTTCTTACAGAAAACAGCGAAGGACTTCTAAAGTGTTCTCTTTCCCGAGTTTTTTTTTTTCTACTCTTTATGCCATCGGCCGGTCGGCTTCCAATCTCTTGCGTCAGGATTGGCTGAACATTTTCAGCGTAAGAGATTTTTGTGAATAAGGGCGCAGAATTTTCAAAAAGTCGCACGAGCCTTTCGTTGAACACCTCGCTTGAAAATGATAACGAGAGCCAAGACGCAACGAAGACGCAGAGCGAGCTGTAATCTGGCTTCACGCATGGTGAGTCCAAATTTCGATTAACTCGAAGGGTGTCCGACTCGCAGGCGCGTATGGTCGCGTGGTGAAAAAAGACCTCGCATTCGACACGCCACTGCTCTCCCGCGGCGAACCTGTGGATCTATAAAGCAACACGCGCGTCTAGCGAAAATCCCAACTCGTTCTCGTGTCAGCTGTATAGTAAATGCTGAGAACATCCGACGCGTTGAGGCAGCGGCTGTTGAATCGTTGCAATCGCATCGAGATCGGCCCGAACGTGCGGCCGATGCTTCCTTCTCTTCCTCAGTGATCGCCGCAGCAGCGCGCGCAGAGTCCCGTCGCTAAGAGACGATCATTTCGCAAAACTAGGTGACCCGGATAAACGCAGAAAGGGGAGGGAGTGGAGGGCGCGTTCCCTCTCCAAACGCACAATGCCTGATCGTGTATTCTCTAAACAAACACACGTATACAAACGCACACGCTGCGTACGTGCCAGTACAGCGTGAGCCGATAACGCTTATATATCGCTAAAATCCGACCGGCGCACGCGTTCCTTGTTTCTGCGTATTGTTTTGGGGACTTTTAAACATGCTGTGCATATATAAATGCAAACGGACTCCTCCTCCGGCGGCGTGACTTCGTGCTGCGTGCACCAGGGAACGGCGCCCGGGGCTCTCATGACGTCTTCCCGTTCGCCCACGAGAAAAATGCTCGCGTTTTGCGAGCCGATCTCGCGGATACGCGGTAAAAGAAACAGATTCAACACGAGATTAGGCGGGGCTAACGCGCGCTCGCGCGCGCTGTTAAGCGTAACGGATTACGATAACGAGGCGTGCCCTTGACTGTTCCGCGAGGGATACGTGAGATCGGAGATTGGATTGCGTACAGTGTGCACGCGCTCGCTCGCGATTGTTACGCGATAGAGCCGCCCGTGGCACGTGTATAGAAGAGCGCTATATATTATACTGCGACGCCCGGATTGAGATGAGTATACGTGCGAGATGGTTTTCGAGGCGAGAGTTTAGAGTATAGTTAGAATAATAAGGCGCGCGTTTTGAGAGCTAAGGAAACGAAAATTGGAGCTGTTCGGCGAAAAGCGGCGTTTGCTCTGCCGTATCATTAGGCGTTTTCTCATCATGATGAAGTACACATAAACGCTGACTATTATTTAGAAAGATAGCGAAATAGATGTGCAGGGAAAATAACAGCCCATCAACTTCCATGGTCCTGCATGCTTACCCGTCGCTTCGTTTAACGCCTTATCGTACCACGTTTTTGTATACGCGACGTTGTATATCCAGACGTTGTGGCAACACACGTCTACGAAAGTTACAGATGCTGCTGGTGTTACTGGTGGTCAATGCACTACAGTAATGCCAATGAGAACTACAGGTTTACGTGTGGCTTTATGAAGTGCATGGTTGTGTGTTAAGCTTGGATGCCATTGAGCGGCTGTCAAGCGTCAAGTATACGAGAAAATTTGCGGTAAACGACATATTATCCACTCGTGGTTCTCGTCTCCGATTCGTCAATGTGACCCGAAACTCTCACTGCAGATGCAGGGCCTTGGTGGTAGAGTAGACAATAAGTGGACATATATAGAGTTACCACGAGCCAGGAACACTCACGACCGCCTGCGAAGCAGTTAGTCTATGGACATTTATGCCAGCGGATGTAGACTCATCGATGAATGGAGTAATAGCGAAAACACAGTGAAAGTGACGATGAAATGGCGAGTAGGGTATCACAGCAGTTTGGGCTGACGAAGAATAGGACCAGGTTTATTTATTTATTTATTTTACTCTCAGGGTCAACAGACATTACAGAGGGGAGTGGTAAGGGAGTGGTTTTCAGTCATAACGTCGAGCACCTTCCTTTGTACACTGAATCGACGGCAATTGCAATGAAAGTGCTCGGTCGTTTACATTCACGTACTTCACGTTTCTGACTATTGGTCTTTCTGATGATGTGAAGAAGGCGTTCGTAAACGCTACTTCAAGCCGCGAACAACAGGTGACAGTTGCCTGCCGTCGTGGCAAGCCGTTCGGAACGCAGACGTTCAGGGGCCGAATTCACAAAACTTCCCTTTCGTAACCGTGGTTTCCCATCGGTCAGCCGGCGTCACTAATGATATGTCTCGCATTGTGATTGGCTGAAATATTCTCTTACGAAACTTTTTAGCGTAAGACGCTTTTGTCGGTAATGCGATTAATGGGGCCAGTTGGTTCCTGATGGCTTAGCGATATGGTAGGTAGCCTAGCTATAGGGACACAGGGATAGAAGGCGCTGGTCCTGGGAAGTTTGCAGGATTACATTGGGCCAATGTAAGCTCACATGAGAGTGTTCGGAGCTTTCGTACAGCATCTGACCTTGACAATGGGATAAACGCAAGTGGCACTGTCGTGAGCCGAGCAAGAGAGATTGTCAGTCGCTGATATCACGGGACGGATTGCAGGTCGTCGCTGATATCTGCAAATGTCGCCTCTTTCGTGCGGTGCCCGACACAATGAGTAGATAAGAGCACGCGTGCTGTAACAGGTTGCAAATGAGACTTTAGTCGTGTTCACCTTATGGCATTATTACTTTTATTACAACCGCACGTCTTATTCACCATTGTATCACGATCCACGCCATGTACCTGTTTGATTACCGAACGTTTTAGGAAATCTACACTGTACTGCCAGGCAACAATATAAAATAGCCAAATAGCAAGTTTAATAAGTCAGCAAAGCTGTTTTAGATATCATGCGCTTGTAATAACGAATTCTGCCGCAGCAATGTCCCTCACTAATATATGTCAGCATAGCATTTTATATTTGAAGCCAGAACTAATGTGGTTTAAGAACCCAGTCGAGGAAACAACGAAAGAGGTACAGAACGAGCACATGATGATAGATGAAATATTCCAGTATTTGGTCGGCTAACATGTTCAATGTGATAACTAAGTTCGGAAGATAAATGAATTGCCATGGATATTATCTTCGTATGAAGTAGAGCAGGGTGAACACAGACACATACAAACGACAACATAAGGGCCTACGAAGATCATGCATCAACATACCGTGATCATGCATACCAACAAGCTCGAACTTCCGCGACAGCGTAAATACAGTGTTAGTATCACATTCATAGTCTGCGATTCTCAATTTATGTGGGATGGACCGGGTTAGTCATCTATCTAACAGCTCGGATGTGCTAAGTAGTCAAAACTTTGCGTATATATCGTCGCATCCGCGAAATAAAGTGATTAAGTCGTTGTTACACGTGTGGCTATAGATTTTAAGCCAAGCGCTTTCAACTAAGCAGCGCTTGGGACGTTAGGAGGAGTTGCAATCATCGACTTCTCATAGATGGGCACTATTCTCCTTCAGAAGAAGATGACACTGCGCCACGTGTGCTCAGTCGGCGCGAGGAAACCGATTAGTTCCACTCGATTTCCTCGAGTAATGACGCGACGCAGTCGCGGAGTACAACGTTTAAAAAGAAACGGGGAGAGAACGCACTCAGTTCGGAATGAGCGAAAGCACGGAACAACGAGACGAGAACAACTGAGGCAAATAGGCAGAATCGACGGGAGCGTCATCCGCAGAGACTTTGGAGCTGTTTTCTTCAGTACCGTCCGAAACGAGAGAGGGAAGAGAGAGGAGAGAGGGAGGAGAAACAAAAGAAACGGCACACACCGACCTCTTTCTGCCGTTCAATCGTCGCGCCTCAGTACACCGTGACCACCGGCCATAGCTCTACAGAAAGACGTGCGAATAGTGTTTAGGAGCTGCGTGTGAGCTATTTACGGCGCGCCGCCCACCACCACATTCAGCTTCGTGGAAACGGTATACAGACCCAGCAACAACTATACAGTATACGTATACGATTGCGGTGGGCCTCACGGAAAGGCGGCGATCTCTGTGGGTCGCGAAAGCGTGTAGCTGCAGCGTGCCGTGGTGATTCAGCGTATACGACGAGACTACACAACGAATTGCCCCTACAAGCTCACTATACTGTATACGTTGAACTTGGGGAAGCCCATCAGTTCGGGCAGTAGATGAAAGCTTTCCCTCTGCCTTCCGTGTTTGCGTCCAATCTTCCTCCTTTCCGATTAACTATCCACCAACTCCACGGGGGCCGTTTGTGAGCCTCGAACCAGTGACGGATATGTGCAGCGGTCAACAGTGGCCGCGCAGGTTTGCGATCAATATATGCACTGTACTGAACAAAGAATTTCGATTTCAACGTGGGCTCGGCTTAAAGAGGCCACGGAGAAGACGCGCTTGTGCTGCCTCTGATTTATGAACGCCAGAATAACCGAAGGAGAATTTCGTGCAGCCGAGAGATCTAGCCGATTCGTTGAACTTGAAGCAGCCAGTCGCAGGACGCAGTGGCATGGCGATAGCCGAAATACGCGAGAACTCGTTTTCGCCAACGTGATGGATGGTCGCTGATGCGAACGGCGCAAGAGCAACGGGGCGATGAAAAGAAGTAATAGGGGTTTCGAGCAGCATACCGCGCTGTCGTGTGAGATGAAAGCGTTTTCCTCGATCCACTGAATTTTGATTTTGCTACGCATGCGGCGTGAATCAAGAAACTAATCTTCGCATAATTAATTTCCAGACGTTCAAGAAACAAGAATGCAAAAGAAAAGGAGTTGTCCATCTCTATTATGTAGACAAAGTTATCGTCAAATTAATTTGTGTACATACGAAGCTTTCAGAACGTGATGACCGAGCGATAAACCCGAGAATAGAGCGTTATTGTTTTTGTTGTTGCTGCGGCGGCAGCCTCCGATCATGGCTCGTACCATTACAACGAACGTTATAGACTTGCTGTGGACGTACGTGCTCGGGGATACATCAGCGCCACATCAGGGCGACTGGTAACCCTCCCGACTTGCAATGCTGCATCCACGGACCCTTTCACGATGCTTACTAGACATATTGCAACGAACAAACTTGTTCGTTTACGTGTGAGGCGCCTTTTGTGCTGTAAAGAGGATTGTCGAAAGGCAACATTCGGGGAAATTAGGAAAACAAACGCGAACATTGCAACTGAGCCGTCTGTTCGCGTGTTCCGCGAGACGAATCCGTCTGGTCCTTACCTGCTTATTAGGGCGGCGTGAGCAGCGTGCTGTTCGCGCCTCATGCAAGGTGTTGCTCGTTCATTTCTACTGTTTCAAGACAGGCATACCCTTGCATTGCTCCGTGGCGAAATCACGACGTGCCTCACCGCGTGTTTTCGTCAACGGTGCGTGTATACCTTAACTATTTCGCCGCGAGACTGGCGCCTCGCGGTTAAGATCGACTGCCGTGTGCTCACGCTATATACGGGAAAGACGAACCACCTTTTCGTGTGTGTGTGTGCATTTCTTACATCGCTACGCTCGAGACAACGCACTTCTGTCGGCGCTGCCATAGACGCGAGCAAATTGGCTTTTCTTGAGGTTGAAGACGACTGGCGTGCAAGCTGGCGTGCATGCCGTTGTCTGGAGAGTCGCTGGCACGTGACAAACTTGGCGCGTGGCTGACGGTGTAGATCTCCCCGTTCTTCCTGGCTTCGAGGCGTCCTCCTCTTCGTGGCTGTATACACTCTCCGCAGTGGTCGTTGGGCGCCGGGAGACCGTGACGGGCGACCTTGTTGCGCTCCACAAAGACGTGTCGTCGCCGGGCGGCCACAGTAGAGCGCACCACAAAGGAAAGCCACAGGCGGCGGAGCGGGGGCGAGAGAGAGGAGGAGGGGGGCGACAACGCAGGGCCCGGTGTCGCCCCAAAAAGCCGCGCCACCGCCATTATTAGCCACCGCGCGAGCTGTGCCGACGAAGCAAATTGGCCCAGGGGTGACCTCGCATGCCGCCGTATATGCGGCTATCCATTGTGCAATCTCCAGCGCGCCACGACCTGGTCAGCATATCCCGCCCACTTGTCTCCTCCCTGTCTGGGCAGCAGGCGCTGCGCCCGTGTGGTCGGTCGTCGCGTAAGGCCCATTTTTCTCCTTGGCGGACGTGCTAAACACATTGTAGCGTTCTTGCAGCACCTTTCAGGGCCATCGATCTTGGAGAATATATGTATCAATCACGGTGCTCCCGCCCTCCTGTCTCCTCCACTTAATCATCAGCTGTATTGCTCTGAACGAACGTTCATCGGGACTGCTACACATTATAAGGGCTTTCCACCTGGCACAGCAGCCAGGGTCATCAATCCTTCATTAAACGGAATAATCGTCCGTCGCTTCCTACGTGATTCGTCATTTCTCACCTTTCGGCAGACATGTCAGACGCCGTTAACATGCTTGTCCATCAGGCGCAGTCGCCATGAGGGACAACGGCATGCTAGGGCGACATTGTCATTGTAGGAAGTTGTGCGTGGCCCGTACACCGGCTCTAAGGCCCATTGAACAGCAAACAGGCAGAGACTGGAAAGAAAAAAAAATCGAGTCTGCCGCTTGGCGTTTCGCCACGAATATGACTGTCTGTGGTGTCGCAAGAAACGGAAAGGCGAACTAAAACGTGGCCGCAAGCTGATTTAGTGCTCCGAATGTGACCGCGCACCCTAACTTCGTGACGAGCTCAGCTTCATAGAACAAATAATGGTTAGCTATACTTTGCACAAAGGGAGCGCCCCAACCAAGAAACCTCCTTGGCCCCAACCTACATAGGCTACATATACTTATACGTATGTTTTGCTGGGGGCGGGGGGCAGGCGTTGTATATGGGCGTGTATTGCTGCTGAAGACCAGGCAAGGGGTACAAACAGGACGAACACTGCTTGGGAAAAGGAAAACAGGACGCGTTTATCCTGTTTTTCCTTTCTCGTCCTCGTTTTCAGCACTGTTTTCTACGATGTATTCATACCGATGAGCTCGAGTTCAAACACTTTTAAGTTGATCTGCTTGGAATATGGGTGTATAGTCGGGAACGCGTAAGAAGGGGGTAAGATCATTGAAGAGATTCAAAGATCCTTAACCCAATGAACGTTAGTAGATGTAGAGGCCCAGTGTACTTAGATTTAGATGCACGTTAAAGAACTCCAGGTGGTCGAAATTTCCAGGGCCCTCCACTACGGTGTCTCTCATAATCATATGGTGGTTTTGGGACGTTAAACCCCACATATTATTATGTAGATCCCTAGATCTCGTGGTTCACGCTGTTATGATCGACCTCCCTGACATGGCGCCGCTTAGACGTGAGACGGTTGCTGGACAGCGCTTCCAGAGGTGAACCCAAAAGCGACAACAAAGCAAGCCGTACTTGGAATTTTGCGGCGCAGCCGCATCTCCTCGTAGAACCATTGGAACTTGCCCGACCGACTGGCGACCTATGAAAGGCTGTTTACAGTCAAAACGGCTTAAAAAGGGTGGTTATCTTGGTACGTCTCTGTTCGTCGGAGTGCCGCGGACAATGAGCCAAGCGACTGAGAACAGTCTGGGGATGCATTTCCCACGTTCTCCGTGGTGCCTAATACCGCTGTTTCTACAAGTCGTGGTCTGCCTGGCGCCGTTGACTCCTCATTGCAACGGATTACGGAATTGATTTCTACGTAGAACCCAACATCTTCGCGCTGTGCTGTGTGATGCGCCTGGTGCAGTGTTTGTGCAGTGTTTTCTCCCTCGCCATGGTACGAACTGGGCGTGCCTCTCCCGCTTTCCCTGGGTTGGGAAGAAGGCGGTGTTTCACCCTCCCATATCGAGGGCGGAGGTGAAGAGCACATTTTGATTGGACAATCCTGGGTTCCATTGTTTCCCCAGCAAGGGATCCTGGGAAGACGTGGGCTTTAAAACACGAGCGCAGAGACGCTCGAGGCATGCTACGAGAAACATTGAAGTAGCACGCTACCGTGAACCTGTATATATAATGTAAATAAACACTCCTGTTAACCGCACCGGCTCCTCTCCTCGACATCTCCCCGGGACTTTGGCTGGCTCCGGTCTTATGGGCAGACCCCCGACTACATCAACGCCTACTCTGGGGTCTTGTCAGATGATGATGATGATGATTTTCCATTTTTCATGGTGCTCACCCACTACGGAGGATGGGCCAGGGATCATGGCCGCCCTAGCCGTTGCATTTCTTTCGTCGTCTTTGTTGTTGTCCTTAGCACGTGCGACTCATACCCACTACGAAATATTTGCCAAGCAACTGTTGGATTATTCCAACTTATAGCAAGAGTGAAAAGTTAATAGGGACCTTCTAATATTTCTGTAATTATTGTTCTTCTATCTGGCCGGCTATGGCGCACTGTAATGCCTGTGTTGGACCAACGTAGCAGTGTGGTCCTGACGGGAAAGTTCAAAAGTGACCTCGGAGTCTGTTTTAAAGTTTTCTCACGAAGAAAAATCGCAACATCAATGCGACCGCTGTACGGACAACTTGTAAAAGCAAACGAAGACGCTTCGCCAACGAGAGCAAAACAAAAGACGACGAAGTGTCCACAATGGCCGCCGGCGTGGACGGGCGGCTTGTCAACACCGAGCTGGGGTTCTGCCCCAGTCCGGGATGACTGCGACGTCGTTCGTCTCAAGCATGAGCTAAGCCCAATCGGACTCACTTCGTCAAAATTCTCGCCCATAGTCACCACGCAAGTACAGATTAAAATCTAGCAGCTTCGTTCCCGACGCCGACAGCGTCGCAAGTGAAACATCATGGCCGTGAAAGGGAGCTTCTCGGAGAGGAACCACCTTCGCATGAACATGGCCCTCCGCGTGGAGCGCCGAAGGCGACAGTGGTGGGCCGTTCAGCGGGAGCAGGTCAAAAGGGTGCACAGGACAGCAGCACTTAAGAGTACAATTGTTTTCATGCATCTTGTCGACGTGTTCGTGCATATGGCTGGCCGTTGCCTAATGGCACCTCTTGCTCTGTCATTGCAGGTCTGTGTCAAGATGAACTACCCAAGAACGAAGGCGAAGGTACGTTGCTTTATCGGCTGAGTCTTTAAATCAAGGTGCAATCTGCTGTGCTATTTAGTGCCGATGTTTCGGTTGCGCCTGAGAGGATATGTTTCGTCATTGCCTCTTGCTTTAGATTAAATTGAAAGTTAGAACTACTTGTTTGCTTGACGCGCTGCTCAATTGTAGACTTACTCCCGTACAGTAATTAATGTTTTGGTCCTAACAACCCCCAAGTAATATTTACATGTGGTTTATTCGGCCACTACCCATTCACATAGCGTATTCTTCCGATACAACCGGGTACATTTGTGACAGCATTGCTAATGACTTGTCTGTAATGCAAAGTGTTTTCCATTTGGTCGCAGGCTTCCCGAGCCACAGTGAAATAATGGAGGAGTCTCACCGGTACCGCCTGCTGAAGCCCCTTCCCCTCAACACTGGCAGCAGCTACAATGGCGGAGCAGGCGGAGGAGGAGGTAGGTACATGTGATAAAGACATGCACTCTGTGCTATTCGCGGTTGCCGAGAATATTTGCAAGTTACATTCAGATTCGGCATGTGGAGGCGAAGCTAGAGCTGCGCTTAGTTGCCGTGTGTGCATCACTGTGATGTCCAAGTACACAACGGCTACGCGGCCATAGCGAATAAACGAGAACACTGAGCATATTCCAACGCAATACTTCAAGCGGTCATCCCGTCTCCACGAGAAAAGTTAATACACCTTTTGCCTTGCTAAAACACCTGTAACTGGTAGCCTAACTCTTCTACAATCACCAGATTGCGACCGTGCAACGCCGTAAACATTGCATACAGGCGAGCGTTGGCCTAATTGAGACTTTGTAAATACTTTCCCCGTTTCCTACACAGCTCTCCTTTCTCTCGATTCTTCGTCAAATTCTATCAACCAACTAAAGACATATACGCTTTACAATGCAGCCAGCAGGACTTGTTTGCCTGTGAGCAGAGCCTTATTACAAGCAAAATTATAAAGGTTAAAGAAAGATTCATCGTGCTACTTTGTATTTATAGCGTTTAAGCCACGCCCACGGTAAATCCGAGTAAGAATGACAAACTCATTCGAAGTCGTTATAAATGCCGCGCACATTAACGTGACAGTACAAATCTCCAGCCTGAACGAAACTTTGTAAACTTGTGTGGCTGTATGTGTTATGCGTTTATCACTGTATATATCATAATCGTCACCCAGCACCTGGAGTAGCATATCAGGCGAACAGCCAGGCAAACATCTACAGCTTTTCATTAAAATGTTTCTCTCTCTCTCTCCATCTAGACGTCAAGAGTTGGCGCTGAGTGATGTTGATGATAATGTGTGTATGTTTTTATTGTTTTCCGTTTTTGTTTGTCGCAAGGACCAAGTGTACGTGGTCAAAGCGATCGTAGCACGGATTATTATTGAACGCGTTAACGTGAACACGCACGCGCAGGCGGGTCTCCCGAGCACCACCTGCAGCATGATCCCAAGGTGGCAGCCTACTACCGGGGCATCTCGAAGCACCTGGACCTGCTATCTTTGCCAGCGCCGGGTGACAGGTTCCAGCTCGTCAAGGTGGTCGGCGAAGGCACGTACGGCGAAGTGTACGCAGCAAGGGACAAGCTCACTGGTACGCTTTATCCTTTGACATTACAAGTTCATTGTCGCACACATGAAATCCTAGTGTTGTCCGCCGCGGTGATGTAGCGGTTACGGTGCTCGGCTTCGGTCGCGGTTTCGATCCCGGCCGCGGCGGTCGCATTTCGATGGAGGCCAAATGCTAAGAGGCCCGTGTACTGTGCGATGTCAATGCACGTTAAAGAACACCAGATGGTCAAGATTTCCGGAGCCCTCCACTACGGCGTCCCTGATAATCACATCGCGGCTTCGGGACGTAAAACCCCAACGATTATTGTGAAATCTTAATGTTATACAGACACTAAATATGACTATTAGGATACGCTACACAGGTACGTCGCCCTTACTAGGACACTAAGTCCGTTATTTAAATTTCGAGCGAATGCTTGTTGAGTTAGAGAAGACGCAAGGACGTGCCAGCAATGGATGCACGGTGTCAAGATTCCCGTATACAGTCTGCGTGGCGTCATGGATCTTCCATCATTTCCTCGGGGCTTATCTTTATCAGATGATAATGTGCGCACTGCAGTAGATGATAAAAGAAGACATCGGAAGGAAATATTTGTTCACATTTAGTGCACAGAACAGTACAACTGCCCGGAAACGTAGCGAAAGGCGCCAATAAGTGCTTTTCTGACGAAGGATGAGACATAGTTTTCAGGTGACACTCAACCATTCTAAACATCTGATAACTTTCACTGGCGAATCTCTGGGAGTTGTGGCTTAGAACGAACGAAGTTACAAGCAAAGATCTAGCGGCAGCTATTTCGGTGTGCTGGTGTTAGCTCTATACAAAAGAGAGTGTGTCGAAGTCTTCAGTCCTGACAAAGCAGCACAAAGACAAACGACACTGAGACACAACAGCACACCGGCAGCACAGCACGTGATAAGGACGTCGCGCTCACTGTGCACGTATCACAGTGTTATTTTTGTCTCTGAGATGTTCCGGTCGTGATCTGCCTCGATGCCCGCCACATTATATATATATATATATATATATATATATATATATATATATATATATATATATATATATATATATATATATATATATATATATATATATATATATATATATAGCTCGATGCATAGATACGTCTTTGTATCTCCCGTACCTGTGACAGGTATCTCTTCCTCTAAGCGCTGAGTACTTTGGTATACCTAGCCCTTTAACGTTTTTTATATTGCATCGCAAGTAAAAGCGATGCCTGCTTTATATATATATATATATATATATATATATATATGATGAAGCTTTATTACGGCTGATGATTTATAGGCCAAGGGAAAAAACAAGCTACGTTTTGTTACGTGAAAAAAATAAAGCTGCAAATAGCCGCAAACTGACATCACGAGTGTCAGTTTTCTACACACGTAACGCATTCTGTATCGCCAGTAAACATGATGCATACTTGAAGCTCATACATAGATAAATAAAGTTAAATACACGTGTTTCGGGAGTGATGGCGTACATTGACTCTTCAAAGTCGCATGTGTTCTGTTTGAAAGGCGACAGTCATCGGAGTAATACAGTGACGCAAGGACATTAACGTGAACTTGACACATCAACAACTGGCGGAGCTATTCTAAAAATGGCGCCGTTTATGTACCTCATACCGTTCCCATACGTAACCACGAGCTACGTGTTTGTCAATGCGTGCTGAGGACAGTATGATTGCAGAAGTAAAGCAGCGCCCGCAGAAAAAGGACTTGGTGCGGCTTGTAGAATGGACGCGAGGGCTGGAAATCAGATATGACCTAGCCTCTCCTGGGCCAACATAAGGAGAAAGTTGTCTCGGAGAGCGACATCTATCGCTGAAGTTGCGCGAGAATGTGCACTTTGTGAAATTACCGTTACCTTTCTCTATATACACTATTGCCGTTAGAAGACGCTAACAAAAGCGATAGTTCTCTCCACCCCGCCCTCCGCGCCCCTTATTTTTTCCCTTTGAAATGCGGCTTTCTATGACATACTCGTTATGGATTTCTTCACTGCCGGGCGAACGTTACGGTTTCCACACAACGTTCCTTTACTTTACTTATTTTATTTTTGGAGTGCCAAGCAGCCACTTTCCCGCCATTCTCTTCAGTGATCATGCAGAGCCGCGGTACCGCTCAAATGTGAAGAAAAATACATCATAAAGTGTGGCAGGGGACTTGTATCTGATTGTTGTCGACTCCGTGCTCGCAGACCGGCTGGTGGCGGTCAAAATCATGGAGAACATCGCGGACAACGTGGAGGAGATGGAGGAAGAGCACCGCGTGCTACGAGACCTCTGCGTCCACCCGAACATCCCCACCTACTTCGGCATATTCTTCCAGCCGGCGCCCTGTAGGGAGGACGACCAGGTCTGGTTCGTTATGGAGGTGAGTACACACATGAACCATATACTATGTAGAAACAAATATAGGAATCTAGGTTGGCGCACGCGATAGCATTCCGGCACCACATCCTCGTCATCAGTAGGCTTTCCACAGTGAGCATGTTGGAAATAGTTCTGTACAGGTAAAAATTTTAGAGCCTTGGGCCACAGATGCAACACGTAAATTCAAAAAGATGTGCTCTTTAATGAATGCCTATTTGCTTTTATTCGTGCATTTATTCCATTATATTACGTGCACGACGCATTCAAAGAAGGCACGCGCTCAGGGGAAGAAGAAGACGTTGAAATGATATGGCAAATCATCGAGCAGGGAATGTAGCTATCCGACGAAAACAAGTCCCCGTATCGTAACGTTGGCGTCAGCGTCCTTCACTGAACAGCGATTTGCCGTACACAAGGTATGTAAATTCAATACTCAAAGTATATACACGCCTGATTGGTTCAGTCGGATGGTGCAGTCTCAAAATCATATCTAAATACGAAACTTATGCTATGTGATCATATGCGACTTGAATTTTTGTAGCTGTGCCTTGGGAAATCATGAAGCAGAACATCGGCGATATGTTAAAGTAGCATAACGTTTACCAAGAGATAGGAGGCTCAGTTCATGCGTGGCACTAGAGCACAAATGGGAGAGGTGATATTTAAAAAAAATCGTAGGCATGGGATGTTCTTGGATGACGAGGGCGAAATGCATTTGATGACCCAGGCTGAAGGCAATGGGAGATTGGTGGTGATGCATTCATGCTCGGCTCTAGGCTTAAATCGGATATTGGTGGTGATGACATTGATATGGTGGCGAATATGATTACCGCAACAGCGGCTAGATCAGGTTATGACAACAAACCACCTTACCTTATTTCTGAAACGCATTCATCAAATTTCATTGATGGATAAGTGCGTGGTTGTACACATTACTCTGTCAGCATACTGGCGTTTTGTAATATGTTATTTTCTGGTTGATGAATAGAGCTAAGGTCTACTTCATGGCAAGGCTCGTGACCTAGCGTGGCAGCTAAGCGGCCGTAAGGTGTATAGTGCTGCTCGGCTCAAGGACGCGGGTTCGTTTTCCAACCATAGCGGTCGCATTCCGATGCGTACGCAATGCGAAAACACCCGTCCACTTAGATCTGTGTGCACATTAAAGAACCCTATGTGGTCAAAATTATTCGGGAGCCCTTCACTGTGTCTTGCCTCATAAATACAGCATTTCTTTGGCGCTCAAAAATTCCCAGTATTTAGTTTGTGATGTTGATTTAATTCTTTATTTACTTTTTTTTTGCTATGTGACCTCTGAGAAGTCGTGGTCAAATGCTTTTCCAGCATCTGAAGGCCATACGTAATTTTAGTATTTTTACATACTCAGCGTTGCATCAGTTGGTAAGCTTTGTTGAATCCGGCTGCATCTCTTAATAACTGTAAGCATCAAATACATTTCAGGAGCGTCATCCACCGAATCCTGTCCTCTTATAATAATATATTAAATGTCGGGGTTTTACGTCTAAAAACCACGATATGAGTGTGAGAGACGCCGTTGTGGGGGGCTTCTGAAATTTCGACCACCTGGGGTTCTTTAACATGAACCTGAATCTAAGCATACGGGCCTCTAGCATTTCGCCTCCGTCAAAATGTGGCTGCCGAGGCATGGATTTGATCACGCGATCTTCGGTCGTCTCATAAGATGACGATTTCTTCATTTTGCGTCTTTTTTTTTTACCCTGCAGCTGTGCACGGGCGGCTCAGTCACCGACCTCGTGCAGAACTTGCGCAAGTCAGGCAGCAACCTTCCCGAGCCGATCATCGCTTACATCCTGAGAGAAACCATCGACGTAAGTGAAAGCGCATAACACGAGCGCTGGGCGTGATCGTCGGTAAGAAAAAACCTGCGGCGAGAAACGGCAGTTGTTGCATTTCCGCTAGACCGATGACAACCATCAGACACTAACGGCAGCGCTGTGAATCGACTCCAGGAAGCTACTTCGCTTTTCTTTCGTAACGTCAGGGACGCGGACGCTCAAAAAACGTCTTACATGCATACCGCCACTCCATGCTAAACAAATTTCATGTTATTTGTACAGGCTTGTCTTTCGTGAAAGAAATGTTAGCTTTGTAGATTACTGTAGCTGAGTACTGAAACGAAAACCGGTTCAGTTCGTCGAAAGTAAGTGTACTAGCAAGGACAATGAAAATTCTTATATGACGGTTTAAACCGAAGGCAGTGCCTGCGTACTGAGTTATTCTGAAGGCAAGCAGATTATTCCGCGTTTCACTGGTGAGGACCAATCGGCTTACCTTCAGGTCATCCGCGATACCAAGTTATTCGACACGTCGAAGCACTGTGCGTCCGACTGAATGTACTGGAAAGGATTACGGCTTTTCAAAGTCTACAAATACACCCTAAATGAAAACAGCTTCTCTCGTACAGAGATAAAGAGGACAGTGGCTCGACTCAGTAGAGAGACCAAATCACACAACTCTGCAGCTATGAGAGTAGTTGCTACACTGAGTTTGTGTGTCTGTCCATTTTCTTCCCAGAACTTTAGTGTCCCAAACAGCGTTGCTATTGCAAAAGCGCTGCGAACTGCCTGCGTATATTCTGTGCCGCCATAGTCTGGAACATGCGTAGAGCTGGCATGAGCCAATCAAGAAAACGGGTGTTTGACTACACGTGTCCCCTCAAGTTACTTGAACCACATTGCATCGTCCTATCAGTGTCTATCAACGGTAGTGAATTTCGTTACACGAAACGAACAACAACGGTGGCGCTAGTGTCATTGTCTGTCGCTTATTATGCGTGTTCTGCGTGATTGCGATTTATAGACAATCCCTCAGCGACCACGAGATCTGGGCGCTTGCTTTCAATCATGCATTACGGCGCTAGGCTATATGAGAAGACAAAGAGTAATCAAAACCAAGTTCTTAGATAACAGATTCCAGGTTGATGTCTTTACTGGAGTTCTGAGCTTCAGTAGACGCAGCTCCCGTATTCGAGCCATTTATAAAAATGTCCTTTGAGACGTAAGTCGCCGAATTAGATTGCTTTAGCATTCCATTCACATCGCTTACCTTGCCGGTTGTTTAAGATGATGTGGCTACCACATAAACAGTCGAAGACTGCTGCTTTCTTATAAGCTGTATGAACGCAGTAAGCAATCTCTTTCCTCCCTAATCGACCTTTCCTTTCATGGCAAAATATGTGCAGGCGCTGAGGTTTCTGCACGCCCACCACTGCATGCACCGAGACGTGAAGGGACACAACGTCCTGCTCACTGACACCGGCACCGTCAAGCTGGTCGACTTCGGTAAGCATCACCGCCGCAAATTTGCGATAAGTTGTTACCACGTGTAGAATAACTTGTAATCAGTGTTCTATATAATCGTTTAAGCACCCGTGTTTAGTGCAGCGCTACCTTACAAACTAGCCCAACGTTCTACCGGTTGCACTTAAGCGTTCCCCTGTAGCATGTCGCTACAAAACTGATATGCTTTTAATGCTGTTTCGTTTACACATTTCGCAGATAGATCGCGGGCCACCAACTTTGTGCCGCTTTTCATTTTCATATGCTTCACTGCACTGCGCTTTGTATGTTTCACCGTTGCGCACGTCTTCAATGCGGCGAAGCCAACTTGAGCAAACCTACAATGAAAGCGATGCACATAAGAGCGATGCCCTAGTTTTGAATGATTCGGAACGAATGAAGTATTAACCATGGACGTTCACTGAAGTATGAACACTTTATTTATCATTTGCTTTTATTTTTTGTCACAGGTGTATCGTCTCACTTGGACGAGACGATGGGAAGGCGGAACACCTCCGTCGGGACACCCTATTGGATGGCACCTGAGGTGGGTGGCTTGAGGGCGGGGAAAGAAAGAAAAAAAGAAAACTTGCTCCTTTGCTATACACACAGGATATCCTAACACACAAACAAGGGCTCGAATTGTTTTCAATTCATGTAAACAGTTCATGGCACTTAAATGTATCAAAGAAACTCGTGAACCAGTAGACATGCAGCATTGTGGGACTCCGGAGCCATTGCGTTAGCTATTATATGGACGTTGCAGGCGAATTTTAGCCGTCACCGGCGCCAGCGCCGTCATGTTCCGCAGAATGTCTAAATCGATAACATTGCCCCGTGCGTCGTATAGTTTATGTGCGAGCGCTGCCGTCTAGCGCCGCTCAAGCAAAGATGAAACGAGCCGGCCGTCTTCGTCGCGCGAAAGACGCATGGAGATAGGAGATAGGACGCAAGTAGGAGATAGGAGTCTGTAGGAGTAAGGAGTCGGAGGGGTCCTGCGCGGGTCCGGCAGGCAATGTGTGCTTTGACCGAGCGGGCGTGATCGCCCGCGGTCGCGCCCACCGTATCTCGCATCTTTAGAGGAAATCAGGAGATGGCTCATAGCTTTGTACGTGTGGTTCTCTAATCGCAAATTTTGCGCTGAAGCCATCGACAGCACGAAGGTCACTTCCCTCGACGCAGCGGCCGCGTTTCGTAAAGGAGTGAGCTACTAGCCTTGCTTCGTATAACATTCCAAGGGCGTGTCCTTTTGATGTTCTCAGGTTTCAAGTGATAGTAGTGTGTAACATATTGATTGGGGGTAGCGCAAAAAATGAGCGCTGTCCAGTGTTCCTTCCTCGCTTGTGTTACGCTATCTCGATCAAGGTGTTCAGCCAGTACCAACTTCGGCCAAGTGTCGATTCCTCTGTAATGTTTTCCCGGTATGTGTAGTTGGAGTGCCATCTCGTGCTTCCCGTGGTACTAGCTTCGGCACAGTCGCCAGAGATGCCATAAGCGTGCAGCTTTGGCGGTGCGCTGCGGCGCGACGTAAATATTTCTTACGATAGTGAATATATATTTTTCCATGTGTTGGCGTGTGTGAACGCGTACAATTCTTGTCTTAACTTTCACATTTATATAAGAAAAAATCTTCGCTAAACATATGCCACTGTAAAGCAGCGCCTTGTTTTGTGGAGAAGGTGGCTTGCTCAATTTTGTTGACTTTTTTGTTAGAAACGTCCTATTTTGTCGTCATCGTAATAAAACGCCGGGAAGCATAATTATTCCAGTTGCCACGAATGTTGTGATACAGATTAACTTACCAAAACCACCAGCTAAACCCCAATATCATCAATGCCCCATCGCAAAAGCACACTTCTCCGCAAAGCAAGGAATAGTTTCGCCTACGGCACAAATGCTTTGCAAAGAACCTTGATTGCGGTGTCTCATTGTTTCATTTCACCTGAGATGCTCCTATGCTGAAATGTTGAAGTTTTCGTGCGACTGCACTCGTACAGGCTACGTATAAACATTCAGGTCACGTGGAAACATTCTGAAGAATGCAGGAAACAGTTAAAAGTCATGTTTGAGGCGACGAGCGTTCGAAATGACGAATGACTCTACTTAGAAATGTGAAAGACAACAGCGCACGACATTGAATTTTCTCCATGTCCAGGTGGTGGCGTGCGAAAGGCAGCTAGACTACTCGTATGACATCCGCTGCGACGTCTGGTCATTGGGTATCACTGCCATCGAGCTGGCTGAGGGCGAACCGCCATTGGCCGACGTCCACCCTATGAGGGCGCTCTTTCAAATTCCTAGGTAAGCTACATCGACTTTATAGACACACGTGATGGCTTTACACTTCCGGGTAGTTAGTCTACGTTCTCAGACTTCTAAAGTGTTGGCACCTTTTTAGCGTGTTCTCTTCGGTGGGTTGCCGTAGTGAATTCTCTCATCGTCTGATAGAAAAAAAGTTATTCATTAGACGAACCGCAGCTCCAGTGTACAGGTGGAAATAATTACTCGTGTTCAAGCACCTGAACATGAAGGTGAAATCTTTTCTTTATTCATATCTTCATAAATAAAAAGGTGCATGTAGCAGCTTAAAAAATCCCACTGCACCCCACATTACAACAATAAGGCAAAGAACAGTTTAGCCTTGACAGGCGCACAGGAAAACTGGACGCATTTTGAATGCACGCAGAAATTGTAATGAACAGGAGTAAAACTTGAACGATTAAATTCTAGAGTTTTATTTGTCGAAACCATGGCCTGATTATAGGACACGCCGTAGTGAAGACACGGGTTTATTTTGGACTATTGTGGAAATAACGAACATTAACCAACTTTCACAACTCGCCGTTTTGCTTCAGTATCATGGCTTACAGCGCGGAAGATAGCGGGGATAGATTAGGAGGATGGGCGACACTAGCGCAGCAAGCTTTCGCGCTGTAACCTGTGGCAATATTTGAACTCACCCAGTTTTAAATAATTATTGTTTCTTCACCTGGTTTTTACCGAATCGAGTTCTTTGCCACACAGAAAACACGCGCTTCTGCATTCTGTCCTCAACGGAATGAAGCACATGACCACTGAGAAGGCAACTAACCCAAGTTAACTTAAGTAATTTACTTACTAATCACATGTCAAACATAGTATAACTCAAGTTGGCATACCAACCAAGGTAATTAAGGCATGCACTGAGGAAATTGCCAATTTCTTAGTCATCTTGTGTAACAAGTCTCTACACAGCAGTTCAGTCCCAACCCAATGGAAATCAGCAGCTGTTGTTCCCATTCATAAAAGTGGTCCCAAACATTCTATACAGAACTACAGACCAATCTCGCTTACTTCTGTTTGCTGCAAAACATTAGAACACATAATTTACAGTGCTGTGATGAAACACCTCCAAAACAATAGTTTCTTTTCATACGCTCAACATGGTTTTAGGGCTGGCTTGTCCTGTACAACGCAATTGGTTGAATTCTGCCATGATCTGTTTTACTCCTACGACTCTGGTTTTCAAGTAGACTGCATTTTTTAGCTTTCAAAAAGGCTTTCGATACTGTTTCCCATGATTTGTTATTGTATAAATTATCATCTCCTTGTATTCATCCTACTATAGTAGCTTGGATTAGAAATTACCTTTCCGGAAGGACACAGCATGTGTTGATTAATGGTGTTAAATCAACTGAAACAACCGTTACCTCTGGCGTGCCACAGGGATCCGTTTTAGGACCTCTGTTATTTCTGGTTTACATTAATGATATCGTACAGGGTCTACAATGCAGTGTCAGATTATATGCAGATGAATGCGTCATTTACAGGAATATAACAAACGAACATGATGTTAATAGTCTGCAAATCGATTTAAACACAGTTCAAAATTGGTGCGTCAAATAGTGTATGTCTTTTAACAGTGCTAAATGCCAATTTATATCTTTCACCCGCAAATGTTCCCCTGTGAGATCTGACTATTATTTGGATCATATATGACTTGAACAAGTGCAGCACTATAAATATCTTGGGGTTTATTTTTCAGAAAATCTGACCTGGACTAGACACATTGAACATGTCGCTTTAAAATCTTCTAGGATGCTTAACCTCATTAGACGCAATTTTTCAAATGCCCCGAACAGTGTTAAAGAACAACTATATAATATGTATGTTCGTCCAATTCTTGAGTATGCTTGCGCAGCATGGGACCCCGACACCTCATGTCTTATTGATAAACTTGAACGTATCCAGAATCGCGCAGCCATGTTTGTCACTGGTAATTTCACCTATAAAAGCAGCATTTCATTAATTAAAGACAACCTTGGTTGGAAAACCCTATCTCAACGCCGCCTAACGATTATATTGGAACGTTTTTTTTTTATCAAATTTACTTTGATCTCACTGGAGTGAATAAAAACTTGTACATTTGCCCTCCTCACTTCATCTCCACATGTAGTGACCATGAATGTAAGGTTTTGGGAATGCGCTGCCGCACGAATGTGTTTCAATGTTCTTTTTTTCCTCACACCTCCATGTACTGGAAGAGACTTCCAAATGGTATATCTCATTGTAAAACATTATCCGAATTCCAATCGTTTTTACATTCTGATCTCCCGTGAGATATTATTTACCTGTCTCCCTGCTTTTGCTGATACTCTTTTTTTTTTTTTTCGTTCGCATGTGTTGCCAATTTTTCGCGCGGAGTCCATCGCTTGCTCACATTTTCATGTCTGTATGTGAATTTAAATATATTTTGCTATTGTATCTATTTTTTCCTGAATTGCCCCCCTGCAATAATGCCCTCGTGGCGCTGCAGGTACTTGTATAAATAAAAAAAAGTTGACCGCAGACAGAATGCAGTGGGTATCAATCGCCTAAGAGGTATCGCTTTGTATAATCTTGGTTTCATTTAATTGAAACACCTTGTATGTGCTGGTTGAGATAAATATTGGACGATCAGCACCACTGGACCGTTCCTCTGCATCACGCACCTCGTCTTTTAAGAGATAACACCAGCCTCGTTTTGTCACTTAGAAAGTGACAAGAAACTTTCCATGTTTAGCCGATTGCACAGGTTGCACAGGTGCAGCACATATTGCACAAGTGCAGAGCTGTACAGCTTCCTTTCAGAGGAATCACGAATAGATTCGCTTTGTAACCCAGTGCTACACCAAGTAGATGTCATCTCGCCTTCACGAAGTAGTCACCACGGTTCATTTCTACAAGAACAAGTTATGTGAAAAACATTCCAAGATGCACTTAAAGTTAGCTGTAACAAATTAAATTTCGGGAAGCACTAAACAACGTGACAGGAGTGAAAAGTTGAGGACCAGTCAGATGCTAAACTCTGGGAGTCGAGGTGGAACCTCATGTGGCATAGTGTTTAAGAATCCAGAAGTATGCAGCGTAGCAAGGCACCGAACATTGCTGTGAAATTACCCTACGAGATTTATTTTCCTTTAGTCTCCTTGTGGCTATCGACATATGACATCAGTTTGAACCGTTTCGCCAAATTTCAAGCTTACAACGTCTCAACAACGTACCGGTCAAGATGTCAGTGATACCGAGGCCGAATGCTTCCATTGGCTTTTGCCAAAGCATAGAGCAGTCTGAAGCCAGCAGACTGAACAGACAGCAAGACTGTGACACACCTTGAAACCTCGATGCTGGTGCCGCTTGTGGCTTTTACTTCTTTCGCGCAATTTCCTCTCTTCAATTCTGTAAACGTTGCGCTCTTTCAAAGCGTCTATGCATCGTGGAGAAGCCATCGCAAAGAGAGTCAACGACGAGTTGACACGTCAACGCGGTCTTATTGCCCCTATCATTCATCGCGGTAGTCTGGTGGTTATGGTGCTTGACTGCTGACCCGATGGTCGGGGGATCGAATCCCGACTGCGGCGGCCGCATTTCGGTGGAGGCAAAATGCTAAAGGCCCGTGTGCTTAGATTTAGTTGCACGTTAAAGAATCCCAGGTGGTCGAAATTTCCAGATCCCTCCCCTACGGCGTCTCTCATATACTTGTTTTCGGACGTAAAACCCCAGTTAGTAGTATTATTACCCCCACCGATTGCGGCGTCTTTTACAAACTGCTGAAGTTGCCTTTTCCACAGTACACTTCTGTGGGGAAGCCCGCTTCTGTGGGAATTCGCTCGTTTTACAGTTAACAACCAGTGCGGAGGAAGAAATCGTGAGTGCGTTTAATTGAAAAATTTCGAATGAACATAACAGTGTTCTGAATATATGACCAAGAATTAAACAAAAATGTACCGCTTTAAGTTATATTTACTCTCAATTTACAGCCTGTAGGTATATTGCAACGACAGTAATGTAGACGTCACCATGTGCTAAAGGAAGGATGTTGAATATAAAGTTTTAGAATTCGTAGCTCCACGGTTCGCTGCAGCGCACGCAACAATGGCAGACTCAGTGCAATTTTATTTTACCACGGTACGTTCGGTAGCATAAACCTGTCCTTTGCCTCACAACTCCCCTAGAGTACGGCGAAAACATTGGGTTACACACACAAAAAAAAATCAGGAAGTGGAACAAAAGAAAGGCTAGCCCATTGCCCATCGATAATTTTCTTCTAAATAGGCTGATTAAATGGAGAGGTGCTGAAAGAATTAGCAAAAACACTCCGGGTCCCTTATACATTCACCTAAGACGACTCGAAGGCGAAAGCCATCTTCCTTTCTTCACAGTCGATGTATTGATCCTGCCCCGCCAGCCTACGAAGGGTTTTTGCACCTAGCGTGGTTTTCCACTGCCTCCAGGATCGGAGGCACCTCACCTAGTTTTACACTGCCTCCGTGATCGACCCACCTTTGACCAAGCTAAGATGTCATGTGATGACACCATCACGTGGCGTTACGTCATTATGACGTCACAGTGACAGCATGATGACGCCATAATGATGTCAAATTTCGGCGACCTGTGACGTCACGATGACGTCGTATGGTGACGTCACCATGTCACGATGATTTTTTGCTTCACTCGTGTTCTCCCCGTCGCCACGGGACGCCGACGGTTAATTTTCACATTTGATGAGGCATATAAGGCTTTCGCCTTAACAGACCTTTAACGAACACCGCTCCCTTCTCCAAAACGCGCAGCTGATCCTCGTTTCTGATTGCCTGAAAGCAGTTTCCTCTGCATTGCGAGCAGTTCTTGAGGCGGAGTACAACTCGAAGTAGGCAAACGTCTTGCAGTTCTTCACAGTGAATGCGACCGGAAATAGAGCTTGCGGTTTCGTGTTCATAGGCTGGTATTCGTTGAGGAGAATGAACGCTTTGCGTTGCATTAGCGCGAATATTGGAGAGCTTGAACATTTCGCCATACCTGATACGTCACTGCCACAAGTGATACACTACGTCCACTGTGCTTGCGTATCTTACGCTGCTGATTACCGTGTAGGTTGCCGTGGTTACATAAGAAGATGCTGGGCCTACACCAGCCTGAACAGTCAACATTGATCTGAATTCGCCCTTGCTACTCGTTTTCTGTCGGGTCAGCAACTGAGCGAGGGCACATCGTCACCGTTTTTTGTACTCTCACACCAAGCTCGATGTACTAGCCATGTTTTATTGTCTTTATTGAGATCAGCTCCTTGTTTTCACACTGCTTGGCCGGAAGAGACACTAGCGAATAGAAAAAAAATGTTTTGACTTTCATTTAGCATAGAATAGGCGTTCGTGATGTGCTCGTAATGCGAAAAGCTCTAAACACTTACTTCATCGCTTCATCGTTACTTTATTTCTATACTCTAACATGGCGAAAACGTTGATCTTTAACCATGTCAGCCGCAGTAAGGAGGAGAGCCGGCGCGTGCGTATCTGACCTAACGTATCATGTATAACTCAAAGCTATTACCAACATTTTTAGAAGCTTTTCAAGGTCGCTTTATTGTTGTTGTTGTTGTTGTTGTTGTTGTTGTTGTTTCACTAATTTAATATGGGCAACGCGGCAAGTAGGTGGCCTTACATGTTTCCACGGCAAGTTCAAGGATACGTTGTTGAATAACCTGTGTGGTTTGAAACTTAAAACAACGTTTTAAACTTCACCCAGCACTACATCTAGCAGACAATGGGACATGCGTACTGGACTGCTAGTCGTTAGCCAGGACCTTCCACCAAATCAGAACACACAACACTGTCAGTCACCAGCCAAAATGCTTAACTTTATCACTACCGTAGCGATGTGGTGCATAAAGAAAGTATTCGTGACTGAAGTCAAATGTCTTTCGGCAGATTGAAACAAATCAATATTACAAATGTCTTCTACATTTAGCGTCGTCACTTTTCATGGACAACAAAAAAATGCGTTGATGACTAGGATAAATGTCTCTACAGGAATTTTTGTCAGTTACGTGCTATCGGCGTACTTTAAGATTGAGTTTATTTTTCTTTACACAAACCGCATAAGGCAGGAGCAGCTATAAAAAGCTATTCTGAATAGGAGCTTAAATGCGCACCCGACCCTAAGTCACGCACGGTTACCATTGCAGGCTACATCCACACATGATGACACGTTAAAGGGACACTAAAGGCAAATAACAATTTATGTCAGAGTGAAAGCTCAATGTATGACAACTTCTAAAACGGCAATATTATCAACAGCAGTGCCCTACTTACCGAGAAATTAAGCTAAATGTATCACATGATGAGCGCCACGAGTGGGACATTTTCGAAGTGATCCCGATGACGTATGAGAGTCTGCCTACAATAAATCACTAGTAAAAGAACCTTCCGTGCATCAAACGACGTAATAAAATGCTGTTTGTTCGTTTCCATTTGATTCATAGAAAAAAGAACCTCTGTGGCGTTGCCATGGGGAACGGCGCGCGTGGTTAAAAATTTCCGTTTTCGCCGAACAGCGCTTCGCCCGGCGCCCTGCTTCGCTCACGCGGTCGCGTCTCAGTGGTAGTTTCGGGATCGCGTACTGCCGCGTGTGTTTTGCGCGCTTGTGAAAGTAGCTCTGACAGAAAGTTCGACAAAATGCCGCATGCATCGACGCCGGCACTACTAGCCCTCAGCAGCATACCGCGTTCATCGGGGCTCAAGTCGCTGAATTGGAGCCCAGCGTCGCGAGCCAATGTCTCGTTGTCAAGTTCTCCGTCCACATTCATTGCGGCGATTGCGGCAAGCTTCGATGGCTTCGATGGCCATTGTTGCTGCTGTGGGTCCCGCTACTTTCGCTCTGCTGCTACTAGTGTCGGCGGCCGCGCAGTAAAGGCGGGCAATGCTGGGCACGGCAGCAGTGACGTATGAAAGTCAGATTTCAGGCGGGTGATTTGAAGTGCGCTAACGCGATGCGGACCACTAAAACGTGACTTTATTTCAAAATAAGCACTTCCTTGGCATAAAAGTAGCACTACGGGGCTTCTGGACCGCTATTTCAACAATCAACGTCGACTTAATATTTGCCTTTAGTGTCCCTTTAACACAAAATATACGTTCTGTAAAAGATACGGCATAGCTGTAACAGCAATGCAAGGAACGTAGTACTGCCCAGACAAAAAAAAAACATCATATTGTTTTCTTCTATAACTAACATGCACCCAAAGAATCGTATGTAAAACCATCTAAATAGCGCTGTTTATATAAAACTATTCATCAAAAATTTGAAATTATTAATAACAGAAGAATTTTTAACACTTTCCTTTTGTTCCCTTTCTTTTTACAAAGGTTGACTAAATGCACTCGAAATCATTTTAACAGTGCATCAAACGTTGTATATGAAACAATCAGGTAACTTCAGAGCTTCGCCAAATGTACGACAACTACGCTAACTATGCTATCACCGCAACACCTTTACTGATATCCGTAAATACAACTGGGACTGTGATGAAAAATGTTTGTATCTAAAGCAAAAGTACTAGTTATGCAACGGTGAGCTTGTAACTTCTCAATTCTGATTTAGTCGAAGCCGCAGATCCCCCCCGTTCTTTGTTAGACGAGTCCGAAAGAAAACGAGCTTTGCCATGGATGCAAAAGTGAAAATCAAGATAAAGCGATGACGTACTTCTCATAGTGGCCTGCCATTTGTTCCCGGCTTTTCGGAGGTAAAGATGGGCAGTAAACAGTTTTTTTTGTAATGCGACATCAGGGATCCTTGGTCGTCACTATCGTCAAAAAAGCATGCGTATATAGCCGTAACCCTGCGCATTAACAAATGACGTGAAAGGTCCGGCTGAGTAAGGATGTCGGGCAGAATTAGCGCCCCCCGCCCCCCTCAACGTGATTAGGGGAGGGCTGCCCCCCTCGTGCGCACGTCTGTAGGGAGAGGTGTGAAGCAAACAGTTCTTGGAAGGCAACGTCAGGATCCTCATCTGCCATTATAGAAACAAACCTGCATGTTGATAACCCTTCACCGTAAACAATGACGAGACACGTACAACAAAGCAAAGGTATGGGACAGACTTGGCGCCCCCCTTCCCCCCCCCCCCCCCCAATAGGTGATTAGTTGCTGCTTGCTGAAGAATGCATTCGCCACAAATAAAGGCACGCAAAAAAAAACGAGGCATATATAGACTACACGAACGCGGCTGCTATACGTGCCTTTTTAACAGCAAAGCTGTTTCAGCCGGCCGTACAAACTTTGGTGCGTACAAATGTGTGCAAAACACTATCATCATCATGAACGGTTACATGCCACAGAACTTGGGCAATTCCCTCTACTCACCACTGGTCCACTAAAAATGAAGAAGGCAACTGACGGGCGGCAAACGCCAATTAAGATTTCTGGACAGACGTAACCAGTAATTGAGAAAAGCTTTAGAAACTCACAGGGTCCCTTGTGCATTCACCTAAGACAACTCGAAGGCGAAAACCATATTATTTTTCTTCACAGTCGATGCATTGAGCCTGCCCCGCCACCCTCCGAAAGCTTTGTACACCTAGCGGGGTTTCACACTGCCTCCAGGATCGGAGGCACCTCACCTAGTTTTGCACTGCCTCCGTGATCGACCCACCTTTGACCAAGCTACGATGTCATGTGATGACGCCATCACGTGGCGTTACGTCATGATGACGTCACAGTGACAGCATGATGACGCCATAATGATGCCAAATTTCGGCGACCTGTGACGTCACGATGACGTCGTATGGTGACGTCATCATGGCACGATGACTTTTTGCTTCACTCGTGTTCTGCCCGACGCCGCGGGACGCCGACGGTTAATTTTCACATTTGATGAGGCATACAAGGCTTTAGCCTTAACAGACCTTTAACGAACACCGCTCCCTTCTCCAAAACGCGCAGCTGATCCTCGTTTCTGATTGCCTGAAAGCAGCTTCCTTTGCATTGCAAGAAGTTCTTGAGGCGGAGTACAACTCAAAGTAGGCAAACGTCTTGCAGTTCTTCGCAGTGAATGCGACCGGAAATAGAGCTTGAGGTTTCGTGTTCATAGGCTGGTATTCGTTGAGGAGAGTGAACGCTTTGCGTTGCATTAGCGCGAATATTGGAGAGCTTGAACATTTCGCCATACCTGATACGTCACTGCCACACGTGATACACTACGTCCACTGTGCTTACGCATCTTACGCTGCTGATTACCGTGTAGGTTGCCGTGGTTACATAAGAAGATGCTGGGCCTACACCAGCCTGAACAGTCAACATTGATCTGAATTCGCCCTTGCTACTCGTTTTCTGTCGGGTCAGCAACAGAGCGAGGGCACATTGTCGCCGTTTTTTGTACTCTCACACCAAGCTCGATGTACTAGCCATGTTTTATTGCCTTTATTGATATCAGCTCCTTGTTTTCACACTGCTTGGCCGGAAGAGACACCAGCGAATAGAAAAAAAAATGTTTTGACTTTCATTTAGCATAGAATAGGCGTTCGTCATGTGCTCGTAATGCGAAAAGCTCTAAACACTTACTTCATCGCTTCATCGTTACTTTATTTCTATACTCTAACATGACACGCGATCGTCGTATGCGAAAACGTTGATCTTTAGCCATGTCAGCCACAGTAAGGAAGAGAGCCGACGCGTGCGTAACTGTTCTAACGTATCATGTATAACTCAAAGCTATTACCAACATTTTTAGAAGCTTTTCAAGGTTGCTTTGTTGTTGTTGTTGTTGTTGTTCTTGTTGTTGTTTCACTAATTTAATATGGGCAACGCGGCAAGTAGGTGGCCTTGCATGTTTCCACGGCAAGTTCTAGGATATGTTGTCGAATAACCTGTGTGGTTTGAAACCTTAAAAAGAACGTTTTAAACTTCACCCAGCACTACATCTAGAAGAGAATGGGACCTGCGTACTGGACTGCTAGTCGTTAGCCAGGACCTTCCACCAAATCAGAACACGCACTGTCAGTCACCAGCCAGAATGCTTAACTTTATCACTACCGTAGCGATGTGGTGCATAAAGAAAGTATTCGTAACTGAAGTCAAATGTCTTTCGGCAGATTGCAACAAATCAATATTACAAATGTCTTCTACATTTAGCGTCGTCACTTTTCATGGACAACAAAAAATGCGTTGATGACTAGGATAAATGTCTCTACAGGAATTTTTGTCAGTTACGTGCTATCGGCGTACTTTAAGATTGAGTTTATTTTTCTTTACACAAACCGCATAAAGCAGGAGCAGCTATAAAAAGCGATTCTGAATAGGAGCTTAAATGCGCACCCAACCCTAAGTCACGCACGGTTACCATTGCAGGCTACATCCACACATGATGACACGTTAAAGGGACACTAAAGGCAAATAACAATTTATGTCAGAGTGAAAAGCTCAATGTATGACAACTTCTAAAACGGCAATATTATCAACAGCAGTGCCCTACTTACCGAGAAATTAAGCTAAATGTATCACATGATGAGCGCCACGAGCGGCACATTTTCAAAATGATCCCGATGACGTATGAGAGTCTGCCTACAATAAATCACTAGTAATCAAACTAGCAGCAATAAAAAGAAAGAACCTTCCGTGCATCAAACGACGTAATAAAATGCTGTTTGTTCGTTTCCATTTGATTCATAGAAAAAAGAACCTCTGTGGCGTTGCCATGGGGAACGGCGCGCGTGGTTCAAAACTTCCGTTTTCGCCGAACTGCGCTTCGCCCGGCGCCCTGCTTCGCTCGCGCGGTCGCGTCTCAGTGGTAGTTTCGGGATCGTGTACTGCCGCGTGTGTTTTGCGCGCTTGTGAAAGTCGCTCTGACAGAAAGTTCGACAAAATGCCGCATGCATCGACGCCGGCACCACGAGCCCTCAGTAGCATACCGCGTTCATCGGGGCTCAAGTCGCTGAATTGGAGCCCAGCGTCGCGAGCCAATGTCTCGTTGTCAAGTTCTCCGTCCACATTCATTGCGGCGATTGCGGCAAGCTTCGATGGCTTCGATGGCCGTTGTTGCTGCTGTGGGTCCCGCTACTTTCGCTCTGCTGCTACTAGTGTCGGCGGCCGCGCAGTAAAGGCGGGCAACGTTTGGCGCGGCAGCAGTGACGCATGAGTCGGATTTCAGGCGGGTGATTTGAAGTGCGCTAACGCGATGCGGACCACTAAAACGTGATTTTATTTCAAAATAAGCACTTCCTTGGCATAAAAGTAGCACTACGTGGTTTCTGGACCGCTATTTCAACAATCAACGTCGACTTAATATTTGCCTTTAGTGTCCCTTTAACACAAAATATACGTTCTGTAAAAGATACGGCATAGCTATAACAGCAATACAAGGAACGTAGTACTGCCCAGAAAAAAAAAAACATCATATTGTTTTGTTCTATAACTAAGATGCACCCAAAGAATCGTATCTAAATAGCGCTGTTTATATAAAGCTATTCATCAAAAATATGAAATTATTAATAACAGAAGAATTTTTAACACTTTCCTTTTGTTCCCTTTCTTTTTACAAAGGTTGACTAAATTCACTCGAAATCATTTTAACAATGCATCAAACGTTGTATAGCACTCTGAAACGCGGTTCCGAAAACACAGCGCGGTTTATTAATGTATCTCCGCCATTGTTCCAACTACTTCTTCTTCCTCCTCAGCAGACTACCCACTACTAGTTTATGTCCCAACTGCGTCGTGCCAGAAGAAGAAGAAAAGTATGCCACAGATAGGCCCCCCCTGCAGATAAGTGGCCGTGGGCACTTGAAGAAAAAAAAAATGATCAGACGGAGCTTGTCAGAATGGGTGCCGGCTTGATCCTTTCAATGCTGACTGTGTCTTCATACCCATTACGCAGGATTGTAAAATGATGTTCAGAACGCTTGATGACTGGGAAAGGACCGTCATAGCGAGGCTGAAGAGCACGGCGAGACGCATCGACACGAACAAAAACGTGTGAAGATGTCTGTAGGTTTGCCGGCAGAAAAAACGTCGTTCTTAGTGTGAGCTGAAGTTGGTGATGGGCGCAAGTTTTGCATGAAGACCCGCAGACGCTGGACGAAAGAAGATGGATCCGAAACACTCTGCGTAGTAACGGGGCTGACGAGGTCACCAGGCAAACGGAGTGTGCAGCCATAAACCATCTCGGCTACAGAGCAGGCAAGTTCTGGCCGAAGTGTTGAACGCAGGCCGAGAAGCACGATGGGGAGGTGTGATACCCAATCTTCGGCGTGAGGCTGCGAGGCGAGTGCTGCTTTTAGATGACGGTGGAGTCTCTCCACTAAGCCATTTGATGCTGGATGATACGCAGTTGTGCGAATACGCGCACAACCCAGTAGAGATGTGACAGAGGTGAAAAGCGCTGACTCAAACTGTCTGCCTCGATCGGCAGTCACCGTTGATGGTACACCGAAACGGCTAATCCAGGTAGCAAGAAAGGTACGAGCAACTGTTTCTGCCGTGATGTCAGGCATTGGAGCTGCTTCAGGCCACCTAGTGTACCTGTCAATACACGTAAGCAAATACGTATTTCCCCGACATGGAGGTAAAGGCCCGACAATGTCCAAATAAATGGTGTCGAAACGTGCATCAAGGAGAGGAAATTTTCCCCATGGAGGCTTGGTGTGCCGTTGTACCTTGATACGCTGACACGCTGTGCAAGTGCGAACCCAGTCACGAATGTTAGCGCGTATGCGCGGCCAGACATAGCGTTCAGTGACCAGGTGTTGCGTAGCTCTTACGCCTGGATGGCAGATGGAGTGGAGGGTGTCAAAAACAGCACGACGCAGCTGTGAAGGAACATAGATACGAGTGCGGTTGTGTGAAACATCGCACCAGAGCGTAACGTCGTCGTCGGGAAAGTTGACTTGTTCCAGTCGGAGGGAAGTAGAGTATCGGAGTCGTGGAAGCTCATCGTCTAATACCTGTGCCTCCGCGAGCGAAGACAATGAAAGGTCGGTGGTGCCTGTCGTGGCATTGATGGTAATACGACTGAGAGCGTCCGCTGCACTGTTAAAGCTGCCTTTTACATAACGTATGTCTGTGGTGAATTCGGCAATGAAAGCAAGGTGCCGAAGTTCTCTAGGAGTGTGCGTGGCACTGCAGGAACGTAAAGCCGAAACAAGTGGCTTGTGGTCAGTAAGAATGGCAAATTGTCGCCCTTCAAGGAAGTACCTGAAATGCTTCACCGCAAGGTAGGCCGCGAGGAGCTCCCGTCCGAAAGTACTGTATCGGCGCTCAGTGTCGCGTAACTTGCGGGAGAAGAAGGAAATTGGAGCCCATGCACCATTGATCCATTGATGAAGAGCGGCTCCAACTGCTTCTGAAGAAGCGTCCACCATGAGGCTAGTGGGAGCAGTTGGTGAAGGGTGATGGAGGAGGGTGGCCTGGGCGAGTTTGGTCTTAACGGCGGCAAAAGATTGATCCGCTACCGTGTCCCAGGGAAGTGCGGCTGACTCGGCTTGCGAAGTCGAGAGTAGTGCTTCCAGAGGCTGCAGCAGTGTAGAGCATGTAGGGATGAAGCGGCGATAAAAATTGACGAGTCCGAGAAAACGTCGCAGACTACGTATGGACGTGGGAGGCGGGTACTCGAGGATAGCTTGAACCTTGTCAGGTAGAGGAGTGATGCCATCTTTAGTGATCTGATGTCCGAGGAATGCTATCTCCGAGACTCCAAACTGACACTTTTCTACATTGATGACAAGGTCGTAATCACGCAGTCGAGTGAAAAGCTCACGTAGATGTGCCTTGTGCGTTTCAGCGTCCTTGCTGGCAACGAGAAGGTCGTCGATATAGGCGAAACAAAACGGCAAGCCTCTTGTGACTTCGTCTATAAAACGCTGAAATGTCTGAGCTGCGTTTCTCAAACCGAAGGGCATTCGTAAATACTCATAGAGTCCAAATGGGGTAATTATTGCAGTTTTGGGAATGTCAGAAGGCTCAACGGGGATCTGGTGATAAGCTTTCACGAGATCAATCTTCGAGTATACTGTTGTGCCGGTTAAAAAGGCAGTACAGTCCTGTATATTGGGTAACGGGTATCGATCTGGAACGGTGACTGCATTGAGAGCCCGATAATCACCACAGGGCCGCCAGTCATTGTTCTTCTTGGGAACCATGTGTAGCGCCGACGACCACGAGCTTGATGACGGACGAATGATCTGCAGCTGTAACATATGCTCAAACTCGTTGCGAGCAATGCGAAGTTTATCAGGGCCAAGTCGGCGAGGGCGGCAGTGAACCGGTGGGCCTGTGGTTACGATGCAGTGGGTCACAGTGTGCTTGGGGGTCTTATCCATTGGAGACTGCGTTGTAATCTCCGGAAACTCGTTGAGCAGAGCTGTATATGGTGACGTAGGCGGTTTCACGAAAGTGGGGTTTAGGGCCGTAGCGCATGACAGAAAACCATTGACCGATAAGCCGGTATAGCTATCCACCAGGCGACAGCGGTTCATATCCACGAGCAGATGAAAATGCCTTAAGAAATCGGCGCCTAAGATTGCGTAGCGTACGTCTGCTATCCAAAATAACCACTGCAGTTTCCTCTTGAGACCGAGATCAAGGGTCAGAGACTTCTGTCCGTAAGTTGCGATGACCGAAGAATTGATCGCTTGTAAAGGAGTTGACTTCTCGCGGAGACGCCGGTCAGTTTTGGACGCTGGAATTATGCTGACTTCTGCTCCAGTGTCCACCAGCAAGCGAAGACCTGTGGTTCTGTCGGTGATGTGGAAGAGGCGGCTTGATGCTTGGCCTTGATCGCCCGCCGCTCTTATTGACGATCGGCCGGAGCGTTTCCCATGCGCCATGAGCAGGGTGGCACACATCTGCGAGCCGCGGCACGAAAACGCCGGTGATAGTAGCATGTGTTCCGCGGTGAAAAGCGGTGCTCGGGCTGGTGGCGGGGCCGTTGCGGAGCAGGCGACGTGAGAGATGGTCGGTGTGGACGAGGCTGGTCATTTAAGTTGCGAATGCTCAGCAATTGCAGACGCAAGTTGGCGACTTCAGCTGCGAGATCTTTTACCGTTTCTCGAAGGGAATCTGCTTCGGAAATCGGAGAGGTGTGGGCAGCGTTTATGACTGCCGGAGCAACGTCCATCATGTCATCGGCCATTTCTGCCAGCTCCGACAGCGTCTTATCCTGAGCTGGGACAAGAGCCATTCGCACGGTAGGTGGAAGACGCTGTAGAAACAACTCACGTAGTATGGATGTTTCCAAGCCGTCCGGCTGGTCCCCAAGCAGATGCTGCAGGTGACGTAGAAACTGTGTAGGACGGCGGTCCCCGAGCTCTTCGTTGCACAGAAGTTGCTGAACGCGCCGATGCTTAGGCGGAACGAGTCGGTGAAGAAGAGCCTGTTTGACTGTCGTATATGGAGTGTCACCAGGCGGGCCCACGAGGATGTCGCGTATTTCGGCCATTGCCTGTGGCGGCAACGCTTCAACGAGGATCTCATGCTTGCGAACTTCTGACGTGATGCGATGAATGCGGAACTTGTTCTCGACTTGAATGAACCATAAGGAGGGATCGGCAAGCCACAGCTGTGGTAGCGTTATGGTAGTAGTACCTCCAACAACACCCGAAGAGGGTACATGGCCAGGTGCAGTGGCAGCGGTACCAGGGCTGAGGCCGTCGAGATGCTCACGCTGCTCCATGGAAGGTCGCGTTCGTAGTCCGGGTCACCAATAAATATAGCACTCTGAAACGCGGTTCCGAAAACACAGCGCGGTTTATTAATGTATCTCCGCCATTGTTCCAACTACTTCTTCTTCCTCCTCAGCAGACTACCCACTACTAGTTTATGTCCCAACTGCGTCGTGCCAGAAGAAGAAGAAAAGTATGCCACAGTTGTATATGAAACAATCAGGTAACTTCAGAGCTGCGCCAAATGTACGACAACTACGCTAACTATGCTATCAACGCAACACCTTTACTGATATCCGTAAATACAACTGGGACTGTGATCAAAATGTTTGTATCTAAAGCAAAAGTACTAGTTATGCAATGGTGAGCTTGTAACTTCCCAATTCTGATTTAGTCGCAGCCGCAGCCCCCCCTTCCCCTCCCCCCCCCCCCCCCCGTCCTTTGTTAGACGAGTCCGAAAGAAAACGAGCTTTGCCATGGATGCAAAAGTGAAAATCAAAATAAAGCGATGACGTACTTCTCACAGTGGCCTGCCATTTGTTTCCGGCTTTTCGGGGGTAAAGATGGGCAGTAAACAGCTTTTTTTTTAATGCAACATCAGGGATCCTTGGTCGTCATTATCGTCAAAAAAGCATGCGTATATAGCCGTAACCCTGCGCATTAACAATGACGTGAAAGGTCCGGCTGAGTAAAGATGTCGGGCAGAATTAGCGCCCCCCCCCCGCCCCCCTCAACGTGATTAGGGGAGGGCTGCCCCCCTCGTGCGCACGTCTGTGGGGAGAGGTGTGAAGCACACAGTTCTTGGAAGGCAACGTCAGGATCCTCAGCTGCCATTATAGAAAAAAAAACCTGCATGTTGATAACCCTTCACCGTAAACAATGACGAGACACGTACAAACAAAGCAAAGGTATGAGACAGACTTCACCCCCCCCCCCCCCCTATAGGTGATTAGTCGCTGCTTGCTGAAGAACGCATTCGCCACAAATAAAGGCACGCAAAAAAAGCGAGGCATATATAGACTACACGAACGCGGCTGCTGTACGTGCCTTTTTAACAGCAAAGCTGTTTCAGCCGGCCGTACAAACTTAGGTGCGTACAAATGTGTGCAAAACACTATCATCATCATGAACGGTTACATGCCACAGAACTTGGGCAATTCCCTCTACTCACCACTGGTCCACTAAAAATGAAGAAGGGAACTGACGGGCGGCAAACGCCAATTAAGATTTCTGGACAGACGTAACCAGTAATTGAGAAAAGCTTTAGAAACTCACAGGGTCCCTTGTGCATTCACCTAAGACAACTCGAAGGCGAAAACCATATTATTTTTCTTCTCAGTCGATGCATTGAGCCTGCCCCGCCACCCTCCGAAAGCTTTGTACACCTAGCGGAGTTATACACTGCCTCCAGGATCGGAGGCACTTATCTGGTTTTGCACTGACTGCATGATCGGCCCCTCTATGACCAAGCTACGATGTCATGTGATGACATCATGTGACGTCACGTCACGTGACGTCATGATGACGTCATATGGTGCCGTCATCGCGTGATGATGTTTGCATCACTCGTGCTGTGCCCGACGCCGCGGGACGCCGATACCGATGGTAAATTTTCGCGTTTGATGAGGCATTTAAGGCTTTAACCTTAAAAGGACACTAAAGGCAAATATTAAGTCGACGTTGATTGTTGAAATAGCGGTCCAGAAACCTCCTAGTGCTACTTTTATGCCAAGGAAGTACTTATTTTGAAATAAAATCACGTTTTAGTGGTCCGCATCGCGTTTGCGCACCTCAAATCACCCGCCTGAAATCCGACTTTCATACGTCACTGCTGCCGTGGCCAACGTTGCCCGCCTTTACCGCGCGGCCGCCGACACTAGTAGCAGCAGAACGAAAGCAGTGGGACCCACAGCAGCAACAACGGCCATCGAAGCCATCGAAGCCATCGAAGCTTACCGCAATCGCCGCAATGGATGTGGACGGAGAACTTGACAACGAGACATTGGCTCGCGACGCTGGGCTCCAATTCAGCGACTTGAGCCCCGATGAACGCGGTATGCTGCTGAGGGCTCGTGGTGCCGGCGTCGTTGCATGTGGCATTTTGTCGAACTTTCTGTCAGAGCGACTTTCAGGAGCGCGCAAAACACACGCGGCAGTACACGATCCCGAAACTACCACTGAGACGCGACCGCGCGAGCGAAGCAGGGCGCCGAACGAAGCTCAGTTCGGCGAAAACGAAACCTTTGAACCACGCGCGCCGTTCCCCATGGCAACGCCACAGAGGTTCTTTTTTCCATGAATCAAACGGAAGCGAACAAACAGCATTTTATTAAGTCTTTTGATGCACGGACGGTTCTTTTATTATTGCTGCTAGTTTGATTACTAGTGATTTATTGTAGGCAGACTCTCATACGTCATCGGGATCACTTCGAAAATGTCCCACTCGTGGCGCTCACCATGTGATACATTTAGCTTAATTTCTCGGTAAGTAGGGCACTGCTGTTGATAATATTGCCGTTTTAGAAGTTGTCATACATTAAGCTTTCACTCTGACATAAATTGTTATTTGCCTTTAGTGTCCCTTTAATCAACCGTCGAGATTCACCCAGTGATAAACACCGTGACCGCACGTTGCAGCTTCGCTGAAGCGTCTGTGCGAAGTGCTTCAGCGGTACGTACTGCGAGAGAATACCAGGGAACAAAAAAGACAACGGCGGCTGGGAGAAGACCTCGAAGCGATGGAAGCCGTACGCGAACGGCGACATGCCCGTACATCTATGGGAGGTGCGAGTTTCTGTCTCTGGAGTTTGGACATCCGTGTCGTGTCTGTGACAGTCTGTGGTTTAACTCAAACCCCTCTGCGCTGAGAAGCAACCTAGAAACAACCTGGCATCACCAAGCTAAAATCTGCCAACAACCTAGAATCAACCTGGAAACAACTTAGCATCATCTAGCCCAGGCCTAGCAACCAACCCAGGAGCAACCAGATTAGACTTCAGAATCGGCCAGCTGCGCTGTTTGAAACCTTCAGCGACGTAGCGCAAGCTTCGCTTTTTTTTTTTTTTTTCATGTGTATCAGTGGGACTCGGTGCCTGTGCTTCTGCGCCTTTGTGTGTGCGTGTGTGTGTGGCGCACGCACACACACACACACAAGGTTCTTCTTTCACAGAAGGTCAGATGCATAAGCGTGCGCAGGGTTCCCCATTAAAGGGGGGCGAAGTCTCACCGCAGCGCCCCTCCCCCCTCTTATGTTGGTGTCGAGTTCGAAAAAAAATCACACATACCCACAGAAGCTGCGCAGTGGAAGCAAAAATGAAAGAGAAGCGATGATGTGCTTCCCACAACGGCCTCCCTTTGTCCCCGGCTTTGCGGAGGTAAAATGGCCACTAGACAGCTTTTGGAATGCATCAGGTATCCTCGGCCGCCACCATTATCGTGAAAAACCTGCATAGCCATAACCTTGCACTTTAAAGAATGACGGAACAGGTACGACTGAGTAAAGATATGGAGCAGACTTGGCAGCAGACTTGGCAGGTATGGAGCAGACTTGAAGGGGGCAGAGGGGCAGCCGCCTCGCTGCCCCCTTCATGCGCACGCCTATGACACTTCGTGCGCACGCCTATGAGGTACGACTGAGTAAAGGTATGGAGCCGACTTGGCACTCCCCCCCCCCCCCTAATATGATTAGGGGGGCAGCCGCCCCCCTGCCCCTTTCATGCGCACGCCTATGGCTTCACGAAAAAGCAAAATGGGTCGAAGGGCATCAGATCGTGTCTTGCTATGGGAAAAAACACTGGAAAAAGCAAAATCTGTGGTGAGAAAGGGAGCTTTCGCGAATGTCGTGAGCGAAAAAAAAAATAAAATAAATAAAACACGGCGGTGGATTAAGAGAAAAATAAGAAAACAACGTGTTAAGAAAGAAAAAAACGAAAAAGAAATGTCGCTGGGCACCCACTACGCCACCAATCATCACAATTTTGCGAAGTATGGAAGCAACCACTATGCCATTATTCATCATTCTGCAGAGAAGCGAAGTACCCATTAGCCATCTCTAAGGCATTATGTGCACTTTATGGATGCTGTGGCTGATGACGATGAAAAATTTTTGGCTGAGCCCTTTGTAACGGGTGGGAAGCTTTAAACCACCAACTCGTTACGCAATTCGCATTGTGTGACGCCCGGTGTTATTTTACTCTTCTACCACGCTATATTACATCTGTTAAGACGATTCGTGGACGGACGTGGAAGGACGTCGCAAGATCAAGCGGCTGTGACATTTAGAGCTCCGCTGTAAAACGGAAAACGATCTATAAATAGTGTCATACTGCATTTAACAGCTATTCAATGAGCGTAATATGAATCGATGATGCTCTACTCTGATGCTCTGAGTCGCACGATGCTCTACTTAAGGGGTATAAAACGATCACACAATATTTGGTACAAGGGCTTCTACAACACGCTCCGCAATTCTTCAAGCTTCCCAGAACCATTTACATATCACCTTTATTCCCCCTTCTCTCACCCACAGTTGTTTTTCGAGAGCTCCGAAAGAGAGGAATATATCTTCGCATGTGACATCGTCGCACTGAACCTCCTAGTACAAGCATACGTCAAATGTCCTAACGGGGCAATCGGTTTTGCGCCGTTCTAACGATCGGAATCTCTTCGTTTCGATTTTGCGGGCCAATCTACTTTGTTTTATCGCTTATCACCTCACCACGGGCAATTACTCCACCTCTTTCCAAACGGCCTTTATATAGTACTCGCAAAATACATCTGAGGTCGCCAGCTAAACTTTGGTCACGTGACTGTCAGCTAGAACGTCGCAAGTACTCTGAAAGAATAAACCAGTCAAGAACGCAACGGACAAGGGAGAGAAATGGCACACACAGCGGCTGGACTATCAACTGTGCTTTATTAGCAAACGCCATATTCCAGGAAAGCCAGGGGCACATGCGCTGTCCAACCACAAAAGAAAAAGAAAAACAGCAAGAAAACGGGCTACTTGAAAACCGAGATGCCCACATTCCTTCTGCATCAAAGTATTTTTCCTGGGCTTGCTTGCATGCATTACAGCGTTATGTACTAAGTGAACCAGACTTCTACCTTATTGCGTTGCAAGTATGCGCGCGCGCGCACTCACACACACGCACACACACACACACACACACACACACACACACACACACACACACACACACACACACACACACACACACACACACACACACACACACACACACACACACACACACACGCTCTCTCTCTCTCTCCCAACAGCGTCAAGCTACGACTATGTAAAGGGACCAATTTCACATCTAAAGTCGCGTGTTAGTGAAGAACCAGTGCTGGGATGCTTTTTTTCTTTTTTTTTCTTTCTTCTTTATTCTTGAGTACACTAGTTCTTACGTAGCGAAGAAAAACAGCCCGCCGAAGTAGGCGGGGCAGCTTGATCTCTTTGAGATCCGCGTGGCAACCACCGCTTGCTACCAGAGCGGAAAGTGCTCATTATCGCGTGTGCTCTCGTCCGCGCTACGGTTGTTATAGTGCGCATCTGTAGAGCAAAACAACACGGTACTCGGTGCCCTGGAATGGCCGTTCCGTTCGCCTGCGTTGGAGGGCCTACAGTTTACCGACGGTAACACAGTAGAGAGATACAATGAAGGCTAGACGCATGACTCAGATGAAGCAACAATAATAAAGGTGTAGTATAGTTGTATTCTCGCCGCTTGTTAGACAAAGAGGAGAATCTCGAAGGCAGCTTTATCTCTAGCGTACATACAAAGCAGAATTACGGCGTCTCCTTTCTTTTTTTATATTCGTATTTAACTACATGAACTAAGCCGAACACGTGTTTGCCTTTCTATGAAAGCAGCGCGACTCAAAGGAACAAAAGTAAAGAGCCGCAGACGACTTAAAATTCTAGTTCAAAGCGTGCGCTCTAAATGCGATTAGTATTTTTCCTGAGTGCGCTTGCACACATTTGCTGGCAGGTCTGTATTAATAACCCACGTCGCTGGCGTGTCACTGTTATTTATTTATTTATTTTATTTCTTTGTTTGGTTGGTTGGTTCTTCATTCCCGGTGCCCCCGCCGGTAATTAAGGGGTTCGCATGAGAGATAAGCGACAATTTCAACAAATGTGGGTCTTGGCCAGACGGCCATGCACGCCCAGCATCAGAATTGGCTGAAGCATTCCCTTGCAAACATATTTTGTGTAAGATGTTTTTACAGATTCCGGTGGCAGTGGCGAAGGCATAAATGGCGAAAAACCCGGTGCCGGCGAGTATACAGAACTGCAGGCGTACACAATATGTCCTCGAAGGTGCGTCGGTCACATGGTGACATGCGTGTTTGTATGCGCAGTCCTCAAATAACCAATGCTCTCTCGATCGTGGGCTTGCCGGCGATCAGTCGTGTCTGATATGGAAATCTGATATTTTGTCGACGTCACTCGTCATTTCACGTTGCTGAATTTCATTGTTGCCTTCCGTCGCTGCGTTCTTTTTTTTTTGGGGGGGGGGATGTTTAGGGTCCCAAGACCACGGTATAATTATGAGGGACGCCGTATAGTGCAGGGCTCCGGAAATTTCGACCACCTAGGCTCCTAATTTTTTTGCGTTTGAGTCCGTTAGAATGGCAATGAGCTGGAGTGATTGTAGAAGTGCCAAGGAACACTTGATAAAGTTAATTATTAAGAAGACCCAGTCCAGCGAATTTGCGATAACGTGCGAAGTTGAGAGGACCTCTTCCATCTTTGTGAACTGCTTTTCCAACTCTTGTACCACGACAAGATCAATAATAATAATAATAATAATAATAATAATAATAATAATAATAATAATAATAATAATAATAATAATAATAATAATAATAATAATAATAATAATCAATCAATCAATGATTTATTTAACGTGCCCAGGAACAACCGTAAGGTCTTTGTGCTGGCGCACGCAAAAAAAAACAATAAAAATAAACAATACAATACAGACAGTTTTCAGAAATAAAAAGAGCAAAACACTTAAAGAGAAATGAACACAAAAGGGGAGGAGTAAAATAAGACAACACGAGAAATATTGACGGGGCATAAAAAATTAGATTGCATATATACAACTATGTGGAAAGACTGAGAAGGGAAGACTTTGTACATTGTGCCACACTATGTCAAAACAGTGCAAAGCTGGGATAAAAACAATGAGTGTGGGCTATGAAAAACGTCAAGATCAAGAAAATTAACATTATAGAGACTTTGTATTCTGTAAACGGTAGAGTGTTGGAAGAAGCAGGCGGGTACATGAAACGGTCTGTTCTCTCTGGTTAACTTACGCGGAATTCGAAAATTTACACAATTGAGAAGTACAGGGCAGGATATGATACCGTGGACTAGCTTGTAAAGAAATAAGAGATCAGAGCGATTTCGTCGGCAGTGAAGTGATGGCAGTGATAATAATTCAGCAGTACTTGAACGAGATCCAGAGTCATTTTTAGCAAAGCGATGGTTATATATGCTGAGGAATTTTTTCTGGACTCGTTCAATGGTGTTACCGCTGGATTGAGCAATGCCATTCCATATCACGGACGCATACTCAAGTTGCGGAAGACATATTGCCGTGTACAATTCGTGTAGGGCCATGGGAGACCTGAATTCTCGAGGTGTTCTACAAACACATCCGAGAGAACGAAGGCCCCGCATAGCAGCACGCTTAACGTGAGAAGAAAAGTTTAACGCGCTGTCAACAACAACACCAAGATCACTGATTTCATAAACCTTGCATAACGGCACAGAATTGACAGAGTATTGAAATGACACGCTAGATGTTTTGCGAGTGATAGACATGAATTTTGTCTTCGAGGTATTCAGAGAAAGGTTATTACCGTCGCACCATTCGGAAAAAGAGCGCAAGTCTGACTGCAGCAAGCGACAGTCGTTAACTGAATGAATTTCCTTAAAAATCTTGATGTCATCGGCATACAAGAGGAAAGAAGAATTACGAATGGCAAAATAAACATCATTAACGTAAATTAAAAATAGGAGTGGGCCTAATACCGACCCTTGAGGGACCCCACTAGTCACTTTATACAATAAAGACGTTTGGCCATTTACGGCAACATAACAATATCTATTGAGCAGATAGCTCTGCAGGAGATTCACAACTGACAAGTCAACATCAAAGTGCGCAAGTTTAACCATAATCAGCGCGTGGCTGACTACGTCAAAAGCCTTGCTCAGGTCACAGTAAATTACGTCAACCTGTCCTCTCTGAGAAATAGGTGTGGAGATCTGCGTCATGAAACTAGCAAGATTTGTGGTAGTTGAGCGGCCAGCGAGAAAACCATGTTGATTAGGAATCAATGAGTTTTTCACACTAAAAGACAATATGTCGTGAAGAGCCAGCTCGAAGATCTTTGATGTGGCACATAGTAGAGAAATCGGGCGATAATTAGAAGCATCTGTTTTAGAGCCGGACTTAAATACTGGAAAAACACGAGCAGTTTTCCACATGCTTGGAAATGTGGAAGTGTCCAGGCAGTTATTAAATATCGTAGTCAGTACTGGGACAAATATACTACCATAAGCTTTTAGTATGGCGGAGGGGATGCCATCTGGCCCACATGATAAGGATGGTTTTAAGCGCTTAATGCATTCGCAGATAAGATTGTCATCCAGCGACAAAGCACTGGATGAGCTAACCACCTTGGGCTGTTGTCTGATATCAATGCTAGAGTCTGAGGCCTTATAAACGGATGAGAAATGCGTGGCAAAACAGTCAGCGACGGCATGCACTTCTACCCCATTTGAGTCCAGTAGTCTGAAGGACTCTCCGCTTTTGCTGGACCGTTTACGTACATACTTCCAAACTCAGCCGGCCTGTCAGAGGCGCTTTTTTCTAAGAATTCAATATACGAACTATGATCCCGTTTATATAGGCGTTTAGAGAGAGTTCGAAAGAAGCTGAACTCTTCCTTCCACTCGCTGGATGGAGAACATTTAGATTTCCTGTGTGCGTGATCTTTATGCTTCAGTGCACTGATAAGTTCAGATGAGAACCAGTGGGGATATTTACGTTGTTTAGGTGTATATTGGGGAATAAAATTACGCATGCTGCTCAGTACAAGCTCCGTAAACCGATCAACCTGCTCATCAACATTTGGTTTGTCAGTAACCTGTGACCACTCAACGGTAGACAAGTGATGATAGAGGCCCGTGTAATCACCTCGCTTGAAGGCAAATCTCGGAGATTTGTTTACGTAACTGCTGAAGCTCGTTGTTTCGGCTGATGCGGATAATCTTACGTTAAGTGGTGGGTGGAATTTGTCCGGACGTACAAGAGAGATGTCGGAGCGGGAAACTTTAATAATAATAATAATAATAATAATAATAATAATAATAATAATAATAATAATAATAATAATAATAATAATAATAATAATAATAATAATAATAATGTATGGGGTTTAACGTCCCAAAACCAAGATATGATTATGAGCGACGAGAAGACAGTTCAAGGCAGTTGCAGCCTTGTAGAAGACAAGTTTGCTAGTCGAAACGTTGGCTTCAGTTCACATCTCTATCGTGAGCTGCGGGCACCCAAGCGCCATTTAATCGGGAAAGGCGCATATTTACATATGCATTATTGTATGCGCGTGTAAGCCGTCCTTCGCTGCACAGCTGATACTTTAAATGCACGTTCATATAGCGTTAACTGCAGCTCAGAAGCGTTGCATTTTCTTCGCATCCATGCATGCTGATCTTCCTAACTCGAATTCGTCGTCGGTCGGTTGGTTGCTGCGGGCGTTTTCTGGCGGGGTCAGCCTGGCGGTCTGGGCCCGGCAATTGTTCCTCCTCGTGGTGGGCTCATTGTTCATAAACAACGACAACGTGCTTGTTGGACTCAGACTAAGAAGACATTAACGCGATCGGCGCATGTGTTTATAGCGTGCGTTACTTCCTGTTATAAAGACAAGATCGCCAAAGTTTAAAGGGTCCCTAAACCACTCCGTGTTCAAAGACGAGAGAGTGGTTTTTTTCTCGCCTTCACGACGCTTCGTACACAGGCGCTATCTCATCCTCGAAACTTACTTGTTCATGAAACCACGTGGACAATGTCAGCACTAAGTGGTGAACCTATCAGGACTTCGCGCTTTTCGGCTACACGCTGTTATATCCGATTGCGCAGTCGAAAACGCACAAAACGAAGTGAAGTCGGTTGATCGCGCAAGATAGTCGTGCGAGACAACGCAGAACGGGCGTGCGTGTAAGAACAGAGTAGAAGACTATTCACAACTGATATCCTCGTATATGGACCAATCAAGAGCTTATTTCCTCGTGACGTCACGAGAACAGACTGCTGGCGTTACGCGCCGAAAAGACGGGAAATGCCAGGTGGAAACAACAACGCGCTCGTACTTTGTATATGCAGAGGTTGTTTAGGGGCCCTAATAATAATAATCACTTCTGGGGTTTAACGTCCCAAAACCACCATATGATTAGAAGGGACGCCGTATAGTGGAGGGCTCCGGAAATTTCGACCACCTGGGGTTCTTTAACGTGCACCCAGTGCTGGGCAGTATCGAAGATACATGTATCTTAGATACTATCTTAGATACACTTTGGGTATCTTGTATCTGTATCGCGATACGTCTCGAAATACGAGTATCTGTATTTGTATTTCCGATACATTCGATAATGTATCGTGTATTTTAAGATACAAGATACTTCTATCGCAACACAGCCGTGCGAAACAATAATCGCTGGCCAAACTCCGCTTCTCAAGCTGGTACTGGTGCCACTAAGCGATCTGAATAAGTCTAAGGGCAGTGACGTTATTTTTACGCCAGAGTCGTCCAGTGAGGGTAGATCAGGAAGACAAGCACGCGGACGTCTACGCCCAGCCCACGTACCTTTTGTTTTCTCGATTTCTTTTCTTTTTAGTTGCTCCAATGCCGCTACACTTGCTCATAGCCACTGTCCTGCGCCGCGTACTCCACTGCGTGCGGCGTCTATCGCGCAAATTCTGATGTTGTTACAGTGTCGTTATTGCAGATTCTTTTGCGTCTTGATCCGTAACGAAATGTGATGCGTGCAAGAATGGGGTTGCTTTGCGTCGCGTGGATTTTACATATTAGCGATTTAAAAGATCTCGAGGATATAAGTTTGACTTGCATGCAATGAATTAACTTATATGCAAATACGATTCTAACAACTTTAGCACACAGGTATGACTTT